>NC_135370.1:173640323-173870323 GCF_049243985.1 Paroedura picta
CACTTTGAGCCTCCTTCGGGTAGGGAAAAGCGGCATATAAGAACCAACTCTTCTTCTTCTTCTTCTTTAAGTATTTGAAAGGTTGTCACTTGGAGGAGGGCAGGAGGCTGTTTCCGTTAGCTGCAGAGGAGAGGACACACAGTAATGGGTTTAAACTTCAAGTACAACGATATAGGCTAGATATCAGGGAAAAAATTTCACAGTCAGAGTAGTTCAGCAGTGGAATAGGCTGCCTAAGGAGGTGGTGAGCTCCCCCTCACTGGCAGTCTTCAAGCAAAGGTTGGATGCACACTTTTCTTGGATGCTTTAGGATGCTTTGGGCTGATCCTGCGTTGAGCAGGGGGTTGGACTAGATGGCCTGTATGGCCCCTTCCAACTCTATGATTTTATGATTCTATGCAGCATTTTGTGCATGAATCATAACTACCCGGAAGTTTTAGGTGCACACGTGTTCTTTTCCTTTGTGTAAACGTTGTGTATGCAGGTCTTTAGTTAATGGATCTCAGGTGATAGTTATGGGGAAAGCCAGCATGGTGTAGCTATTAAGAGCAGCAGCTTCTAATCTGGCAAACCAGGTTTGATTCCCCACTTCTCCACATGCAGCCAGCTGAGTGACCTTGGGCTAGTCACAGCCCTGATAGCGCTGTTCCAACCGAGCAGTTCTCTCAGAGCTCTCTCAGTCCCACCTACCTCACGGAGCGTCTGTTATGGGGAAGCCTATTGTAAGCGGCTTTGAGTCTCCTTCAGGCAGTGAAAAGCGGGGTAGAAAAACCAACTCTTTTTCTGTCTAGCACCTTGGAGAGCACTGGCCAGTCAGATTAGACATTGCTGGACGAGATGGACCAATCATTTGGCTCTGCATAAGGCTAGTTTTTATAGGTTCATCTTTTAAGTGATCTCTGGCCCAATGGGAGAAGAAGAAGGTATATGGGGAACAATATCTTGGTAGCACTTGGCTGTGTGCCCAACCCAGTAGAAACCTCTGAATCCTGTCCTCGATAAATGGACAGAAGGCTGTGGCTCTGAGGTACAGCGTATGCTTGGCATGCAGAAAGTCCCAGGTTCAATCCCCGGCATCTCCAGTTAAAAGGATCAGACAACAAGTGATATGAAGCACCTCCACCTGACAGCTTGGAGGGCTGCTGCCAGAACAAACTGACCTTGATGGACCAAGCATCTGATTTAGTATAAAACCTCATGGGTACATACATGGAGGACTGTGCCTTCTTTATGCCGAAAAGGAAAATGGTGCAGGCACTATCATAACCCAGTTATTCAGCCAGGAATAAAAATTAATGGAAAGGCAAGGAACAAAGAACACTCATGGTTAACTGGCGGAATGAGCTCCCGGATGAACTGCGGGCCCTGTTGGTATTCTCTGACTTCCGCAGGGCCTGTAAAACGGAGCTCTTCCACCAGGCGTCTGGTTGAGGCTGGGTGGGAGGTCTGGGGTATTAGATCTTGTCCTCCCCCCAACCCCCGCCTCCTATTGCAGTGCTAGACTGTGTTGGCCTGTTTCCACCTCCCAGCCGGTACATATTTCATCTTAACACCCATGCCCGGAATATGGGGAGCAATTTTAAAGTTATTACTATCTTGTATTTGTATTTATACTTTACATTGGTTTATTGGTTTATCGGGAGTGCTTTTAATTGATACTGTTTTTGTTTTGCGAGCCGCCGTGAGCCAGTTTCTGGAAGGGGCGGTGTAGAAATACAACAACAAATAAATAAATAAACAAACAAACAAACAAACAAATAAATAAAAATTGGAATTTAGTGCCAGGATTCTGTAACTTACCTCCCTTTGAAAGGCAACAATATTTGAAGTGCTCTAAAAGGCAATCCAATGCTACTTGCATTTAATAACCCATAGCCTTGGGTTGACCAAGAAGGTATCTCTTAGGCTACCTGAACAAAAATTTGCCACTACGGGCCTGCCTCTTTGCACTGAATGATCAGATCGAACCGGATAGGGGATGACAGGCAAGCAAATTTTAAATAAAAAAAAAACGCTGCTGAAAACACCATCAGTTTGGTGTAGTGGTTAGGAGTGCGGACTTCTAATCTGGCATGCCGGGTTCGATTCTGCGCTCCCCCACATGAAGCCAGCTGGGTGACCTTGGGCTCGCCACGGCACTGATAAGGCTGTTCTGACCGAGCAGGAATATCAGGGCTCTCTCAGCCTCACCCACCTCACAGGGTGTGGGGAGAGGAAAGGGAAGGCGATTGTAAGCCGCTTTGAGACTCCTTCGGGTAGGGAAAAGCGGCATATAAGAACCAACTCTTCTTCTTCATCATCATAGAAAATGCATGCTTTTACTTCAACGGGATGATAACGAAAAGGAACAAACGCTTCTATTCCAGCATAGGCATCATCTCAGCTGAAGCAAATACAGCATCCCTGCCTGCCGAAGAGCACACCTATTTCCCATGGCTTGCGAAAACGGCCTTGGCGATCTTTGAAAGAAGCAGCCTCCCTTTTAGACCCACCAGCCTCCTAAGTCAGAGGATCATAAAAAGATCCAGGAGATGCAAACGGACAGAAAAACACCAGCTTTAAGCCTTGGGTCTGGGCCTCATTATTATTATCGCGGCTCTGTTGGTGGTGATTGTTCAGGGCCAGGCGGCCTAAAGCGCTCCTACAAGATGCGTGCCGCTCCAGCCTTTGTGCCGAGGGATTCCGTGACGGCATCAACAGCCCCAAAGCTCCAACGAAACGGAGGAGGCCGAAGCCGTCCCATTCGTTTGGAGCGGCCGCTAATCTCTTCTGACAGCAGCACGGGGAGGAAAGGGTCACTTGCAATAAGGGAGGTAGCCCCCTGAATGCTATTTATCCTCCCGGCTCACGGCCTGCAGTTCCACCGCCCCCCATTCTCCCCCGCCTGTCAAAAGTAAATGAACCCACCGCAAACGGAGAGACGGCCCATCCCCCACGCGGCTACATGCGCACAGAGGGACTCCTCGGGGCCCCGGCGTGCTTCTATTGTTGACGATCAAAAATGCACTTACTGTTTGTAAGGAAAAACCATTCCTCAGCTTATCGGATCCGAAAATGCAGGGACGGCGGCTGGGTAAGCAGAACCACGCCGGGAAGAGGAAACCCCTCCTCCAAGGACACCCTGTTTAATATCACTGCCTTAGCATCTTCTATAGAAAGGAAAGGGGGGGGGGCACCCTGCAGACCTTTCTCTTCTTCCTCCTCCTCTTATGCCCCTAGGCAGGGAGCCAGAGTGCGCACGTATACACAGACTCCCTCCCCCCCTTTGCATTTCTGAAAAGACCACCTTTCTCCTTTCCCCTCTGATTTTGACCTACCAGAATAGCAAACTGAGTTTGAAACCCAGGAAAGCCTTGATTTTAACAGGATGGGGAAGAAGAACACACGGAGGCGTAAGGAGGAAGGGGGTCTCGAAAGAGTTGGCTAGAGGGCGGACGATGAAGGGACCCCTTTTCTGAGAACGTCAGAGCTGTTAGAAAGGATCGGAGGTTAAAAGAATGATGGAAACAACGGCGTAATCAAATCTCATCTGATACGGGAGAGAACTGGGGCCGATCAGGGTTTCTCTGTCAATTCGGATATCGATATCTAATTCTCAACATGGCCCTATTTGCGGACACTTAAATCCAGAGATTGGCGCCATGGGCACCCTCCTACAAATCTGAGAAAAACCCCAGATCTGCAAAAAGAAAAGAAAAAATCTGAAATCTAAACAAACACATGAGGAAGGTCGAGACCCGCCAGAGTGATAAAAAGAGGGCCTCTAACTTTAAGAAATGGATGCCATCAGTGGCCGTTGCTAGGCAGAGCTGTAACAGGGGCAAGGCAAGGGAGGCACACGTAAGGACTAAGCCAAATGCTTTGTTGTTATTACTCTTGTAAAGTATGTGTCTTCCCCAAAACAATGACTATGACTTTATGGGAGGTGCAATTTTATATTCTTGCCCCAGTCACAAAATGTGCTTGACAACCACAAGTATTGTCACCCTTCAAATCTTGGTTTCTGTTAGGAAAAGGTAGGGGGAGGGCCTTTTCCAGGGCTTTTCATGGCTTTGAGGGTTGACTCAGGGTCCTAGGCCCAGCAGCAACAACCAGACCAGAATCTGGGAGAGCCAGGTTCAAATCTTCACTCAGTTGTAGAAGCTTTCTTGGTGACACTTGCCTAACTTACCTCACAGATTACCAAACGCTAAATGAGCATAGCATATTCACAGATTAATAGGGTCATCTTTTTCAATCCCCTGTACAATGCAAGAACTCGGAACTACCTGCTCACCCACAGTGACCCCAATTTCATGCCCAAGTGATCCCTCCATCAGAAATCTCCAGAATCCACCCTGGCCTAGAGGAAATTTACCTACCACCCCACAGTGGCGATCAGCAATTCCCTGGGTATGCAAGGAAGGGCCACAAGAGACAAACACTGGCCCATCCCTTAGAATCATAGAATCATAGAGTTAGAAGGGGCCATACAGGCCATCTAGTCCAACCCCCTGCTCAAACCCACTCACCATCTGCCTTCCTGCCCACCCACTCACCATCTGCCTAAATTCACAAAATCAGAATTCTTGTCAGATGACTATCTAGCCTCTGCTTGAAAACCTCCAAAGATGGAGAACCCACCACCTCCCGAGGAAACCTGTTCCACTGAGAAACTGCTCTGTCAGGAACGTCTTCTGGATGTTCAGTCGAAAATTCTTTTGAATTCATTTCAACTCATTGGTTCTGGTCCGACCCTCTGGGGCAACAGAAAATAACTCTGCTCCATCATCTATATGACAGCCCTTTTAGTATTTGAAGATGGTTATCATATCACCCTTAGTTGTCTCCTCTCCAGGCTAAACAGACCAAGCTCCCTCAGCCTCTTCTCATACGTCTTGGTCTCCAAACCCCTCACCATCTTTCTTGCCCAGTCTGCCTACATGCTTTAGGATGCTTTGGGCTGATCCTGCATTGAGCAGGGGTTTGGACTAGATGTCCTGTATGGCCCCTTCCAACTCTATGATTCCATGATTCTACATCTTTCTTCAGTTGTGGTGCCCAAAACTGAAAACAGTACTCCGTGAGGTCTTACCAGAGCAGAGTAAAGTGGTAACATCACCTTGCATGATCTGGACACTATACTTCTTTTAATACAGCCCAAAATCCCACTTGCCTTTTTAGCCACCGAGTTACACTGCAGACTCGGGTTCAATGTCTGGTCTACTAAGACCCCAGATCCTTTTCACACAAGCTACTGCCAAGACAAGTCTTGCTCATCCTATAGTGATGCATTTGATTTGTCCGACCTAAATGATGAACTTTACATTTATCACCATTGAAATTCATTTTATTCTATTCAGTATGATACTGAGTGGGCATATAGTTAGGGAAAGTGGTATTCCATCAGTAGGAAAAAAAATAAGGCAATAGCAGAGGTTGTACATGCAGCAAACGGATAATAACGTCCTATATAGCAGGGGTAGTCAACCTGTGGCCCTCCAGATGTTCATGGACTACAATTCCCATGAGCCCCTGCCAGCGAATGCTGCCAGAATGAACATCTGGAGGACCACAGGTTGACTACCCTTGCTATATAGCAATGTAGTCCACAGGCTCTTTCCTTTTCTAAACAGCCTTCCTGTACTATTCTATTACAGCATAGCCCAGCTATTCTCAACAGGGGGCACATATCCCTGTGGGAGGGGGGGTCTGGAACATTTGAAGGGGGCCACAGACTGAAAAATGTGAAAAGACAAGTCCGAATGGGGACCCCCTGGTAACTCAGGGGGCCCTCTGAGGCTCTTGCAATTTCTATTTTCTAATGTTATTGTTATGATCATGTTATTACTGTTATAATGTTATTATTGTTATCACCTGTTCCTATATGTTATCTGTATCTTTTCCTGTAAACCGCCCTGAGCCCTCAGGGAGGGTGGTATATAAATATAATAATAAAATAAAATAAAATAAAATAAAATAATGAAATGAAATGAAACTGAACCAATGATGTCATTAATTGCTGGGAAGTTCAAAACTTCATCAAGGGAAAGAAAAAGAAATCATATAATCTGTTCCTTTGTTTGTGCTTGAATTAATGCATTCAGGGGGGGAAATGAAACACATGATTCGGTCGAATGTTTGAGAAATCTGTCACATCTATATTGGGCACCACAGTTGAAATGGATGCAGACAAACTGGAGCGTGTCCAGAGGAGGGCAATGAAGATGGTGAGGGGTTTGGAGACCAAGACGTAGGAGGAAAGGTTGGGGGAGCTTGGTCTGTTTAGCCTGGAGGGGAGACGACTGAGAGGGGATCTGATAACCATCTTCAAGTATTTAAAAGGGTACCATGTAAAGAATGGAGCAGAGTTGTTGCCCTGGAGAGGCAGAACAATGGGATGCAATTAATGCAAAAGAAATTCCCTCTAAACATCCTGTGGTTTTCAGCACCCATAAGCGTAGCTTGTATTCGAAATGTAGCCATCCGAAGCAGGGAAATTTGTGATTCTGGTACTTTCCATCTGCATCATTTTTATGCGAAAAAGCCTTCAGAGAATCTCATTTCCATACATCACTGCTCAAACAGATGTCCCCATGCTCGTTGTTGTTATTTTGCTCTCCAGTGACACGGAGTTCTCAGCACCCTTCCTAGATAGATGCGCATCCTAGTCCAGCTGTTAGGAGGCACGGACAAAGCCCAGGCAAACAACCAAGCCGAGCATGTGCCGGCAACAATGGAAGCACTCAAAAGGACCCCATTCAACTGGTGCCATATGGCACGGCGGAGCTTGTCTGCCCAAATGAAGGGAAGTGTCTCAAGGGCTAAATGCACAGCTCTCTGTAATTTCCCCATCTGTCCCAAGAGCTTTATGGGCTTAAAAGCCAAGCAAGTAGCTTACTGGGATGCTCCAGTGTGGCCCACTTTGTCTTTTTGACCGGTTTTGCAGCCATTTATGTGTTTGCAAGTCACAGCTCTGTCTATACTGGGTCTCCATCTACGTATGATGCTAGCAAAACTCATTAAAACTCTGAATAAAAATCAGCTGTCATCGACAGTCTTAAATCCACAGTCGAACGTTGTACTAAATCATAGAATCATAGAACCATAGAGTTGGAAGGGGCCATGCAGGCCATCTAGTCCAACCCCCTGCTCAACGCAGGATCAGCCCAAAGCATCCTAAAGCATCCAAGAAAAGTGTGTATCCAACCTTTGCTTGAAGACTGCCAGTGAGGGGGAGCTCACCACCTCCTTAGGCAGCCTATTCCACTGCTGAACTACTCTGACTGTGAAAATTTCTTCCTGATATCTAGCTTATATCATTATACTTGTAGTTTAAACCCATTACTGCGTGTCCTCTCCTCTGCAGCAAACGGAAACAGCATCCTGCCCTCCTCCAAGTGACAACCTTTCAAATACTTAAAGAGGGCTATCATGTCCCCTCTCAACCTCCTTTTCTCCAGGCTGAACATTCCCAAGTCCCAAGTCCCTCAACCATCAAACCGAAGGCCTGAACTCTCGTGTTTGATATTCGCAAACAAATTCTATTATGACCGCAAATTTGGTGAAAACACTGGCGGGTGGCCTAAATATACAGGTTATTGCTCACCTGTTTATGCCAGAGAAGTAGGGAAACAGACATCCAGACATTCACAAAATTCATTGGGGACACAGTAGCATTTATACGGAACAGACCACGTTCCCCTCAGTTTGGAATATCTGAAGAGGTGGAACGTGACTCACAAAAGTTCCTCCAATAAAGGTTGTCAGTCTTTCAGCAATGGTAGCCCAACACTCAACCACGGCATCACACAAGAGTCCAGGGACCTCCTGGGTCATCTAGTCCAACCCTTGCACTACGCAGGACACTCCCAACCCTGCCGCTCATCCACTATCACCTGCCACCCCTTTAAGCCCCCCTGTAATTCAGACCTCCCGTTTCCTTACCGTCCTCCAATGACGTCAAAGAGATGCTGCCAGTGATCATTGATCCTGCTGAGTTTCTCGTCGATTTCAGCCACCCGGTTCTTGTTGCTGGCCTTGATCAGCTGGTCACCCAATTGCTTGAGAGGGACCAGCTTGTTTTCACTGAATTGGTTGATTTCATCCATACAGTCCTGGGGGGAGGGAATATATATAATATATATTATACACATGCACACTATCACAACACCGCCCGTGGCGCCGCGGACTAAATAAAGCCGTAAGGGCTTTGTGGGAGGAGTTAGGGCGGGCTCTGTCCGGGATGAGGAAGGGTGCCGATTGGCCTGGACAGACTATTGGCCCGGCCGATTCCCGCCCTGGCAGGAAGCGCCTCTCGCCGGGTCAGCCCGCCGCCCGAGAGAGTCCCCGGCAGTCGCGCGAAGCGCCTCTCACTGCGTCAGGCCGCCGCACCACATCACAACTGCCACCGCCCAACAGAGCAGCGCCGGCACCGCCGCGGAAACCCCCACCGGAGGCACACCCGACGAAGAACTAGCATACCCCACCAGCGCGGCCCCCACCACGAACAACGAACACCCGGGTAGGCCGCGGCACGGGGGGGGGGCGACACACAGCTAGCGCCCGCTGTATTGCAGCTACAGCGGGCTTAATTACTAGTTGATATAATAAGTACAAAAGTAAGTAATATTTGGGTTATCATCGACTTGACATGAAGATATACTTCTTAAATTGAGATTGGCACAAACTGTTCTTGGCGAGTTTTTATTTTGTCTTTGGTTCGTTTTTGCTCCGCTGAAAGTTTCTCTATGTATTTTTGTTACCATGTAACTATTTTTATGTCACAGCAATAATCTAGAAGATGTTTTCAACCACTGCATTTTCATCACAGATTTTGTTTAAACTAGAGGGTGAGATTTTTGTCCATCCCCTTAGATTTATGTAAAACTGTCCCTTGTTTTGTATAAGTTACTAATTTTTGTTAATTGTTTGTTAATAGATTTACATTGGTACTGAACTGATGAAGGTATAAGCTGAAACATTTTCGGTTCTCTTCTTGAAACAAATTCTGCAATCAAACACTTTCAGTGAAGAAACTGGGACAAGTTTAGGAATTATTTGACATTTATTGCTATTAGCATTAATTGCCACACAGCATTTCTCTTTGTTCTGCCCCTTTAAATATGCCTGTCTAAAAGGACTGCAGAAGATATTATTATTATTATTATTATTATTATTATTATTATTATTATTATTATTAGATTAGATTTATTTCCCGCCACTCCCGAAGTGGCTCGTGGCAGGTTACATGTCGTAAAATCCCCACTAAAAACCCCAGTTAAAACATAATTACCAACATGGCGGAAAACTCCTCCCCACCCCCCCCACTATTAGAGGGAGGGGAAGGAGGTAAGATGGATATTCATACCTGAATACTCATACCTGGAGGGAGGGGCGTGGATCTACCTCGCCGACCCCAGCCTCAACCATAAACCTTAAGATAGCCCAAAACAGCTGACCAGTGGAGAGACTGCTCCCTGCCAGCTCAACTGTTTTTCAGGCTATCTTCTGTAGTCCCCTTAAAGTTTAAAGGGACTGCACAAGACAGCCTGAAACAACTTGAGCAGTCCCTTTAAAGTTTAAAGGGACTGCACAAGGCAGCCTGAAACAGGTTGAGCTCCCTATTTGGACTCTTAGATGCAATTCTGATTTTATTCCATGCTGCCTGAGTATCGACTTATACTGCAGCAATTAATTCATAGGTTAATTAATTCATTAATTTGTTATATTTATATACCACCCTCCCCAAAGGTGCAAGAAGAAATGCTTCATTTTGTTTATCCTGAATCTGTTGTTAATCAGTTTCTCTGACAGATTCCTATTTCTTCTATTATTCCAGAAACAGAAAGACTACAGCAATTACTTTAAATTCAGTAGATGTGATTACTTAAAAGACCAGGAGAAGTTACTTACAAATCTCAAGGTCAAGGTCAAGGTATCCCCTGTGCAAGCACCGAGTCATGTCTGACCCTTGGGGTGACGCCCTCCAACGTTTTCATGGCAGACTCAATACGGGGTGGCCTTGCCAGTGCCTTCCCCAGTCATTACCGTTTACCCCCCAGCAAGCTGGGTACTCATTTTACCGACCTCGGAAGGATGGAAGGCTGAGTCGACCTTGAGCCGGCTGCTGGGATCGAACTCCCAGCCTCATGGGCAGAGCTTTCAGACAGCTGCCTTACCACTCTGCGCTACAAGAGGCTCATACTTACAAATCTAGCAGTGGGCAAATCGGAGGACTGAAGTTTAAAACCTCCTAAGCACCCCTGTAGTTCAGACCTTTAAAGCCATAGCCTGCTTAAGTACTAATTGTCACATGCCAGTGCTTCTGCGCAATTGCCGGCCTGCGCTGGCCTGCAACACAAATGAGAAGGACACAGCGTCACATAGGTCTACTCACCTTCTGCAACTTGTCAATCATGTCCTCGATGCTGATGTCTGCCGACTGCAGGACTTTGCTTTCCATTTGCACCAGCCAGGCGCAGAGTTCCTTGTTTTTTTCATTGAACACAATCCAGGCGTTGAGCCGGTCCTCAATCTCTTGCTTGCGCAGAGAAACCTGCAGGAGCAGAGACCCACGGCTGCTATTCTCCTGCATCTCGAGACGCAGACAAGACTTGTAAACATAGTTCAAAGTTCTGCATTGTTAAAGGCACGACTCCGTTTCCTTCCATTGACAGATCATGGTTTCGTGGTCGATTCTCAGGCCATTAATGGCTATTTTTTTGGGGGGGGGGAGGAAATATTATTTGAATTTTCCCCTTAAAAAAGACCAGACACTACTATGTTGTTTCCATATGGTTGGACTAGGGCCCATTCCGCACACATAGGATAATGCGCTTTGGCAGCTGGATGTTCCTGTGCAGAACAGGAAAATCTACTTCTAAAGTGCTTTGAAAAACCCCAGAAGGGGCACGATGGGGCAGAAAATTTTCCTGAGCAGGTGGGAGTTAATAAATCATTAAAATTAAAATATGACCATATATGGTCATGTTGACCTGCCCCACGCCCACCCCCCCATGGGCAATGATGGGTCTGGAGGGGGAGGGAATGGGAGGGACCATGGGTAGACGTGTACACATCTATTTTTCCCCAACATAATCTACACTATTGCTCACTTCTGAGGTTTCTAAAGCCTAAGGAATGTTTCAGGGGTTTCTCAATGGTAAAATTGTTGAGATAGGCTGGCCTTGTCACCAGATAAAAAGGGAACTATGACTCTCAAATTCTTACCCCAGGAAACTCTTGGTGGTCTCTACAGAACTAATCGGCTCAAGTCTAACTGTTCTAGTGCAGTTCAACATGGCTACCTGCTGGAAGCAGTCATGTTTTTGGCTAGCAACCCCCTCTCGATCTACCCTGCAGGGTTGTTAGGAGGAAGGGAGAATGGCAGGCACTGCTCAGAGCTCCTCGCATAAAAGCTAGCCATTTTCACAGGCAGCCACATGCGTGAGTCATGTGCATGGTGCAATGGTTAAGAGTGGCAGCTTCTAATCTGGCATGCCGGGTTTGATTCTCCGCTCCTCCACATGCAGCCAGCTGGGTGACCTTGGGCCAGTCACAGCCCTGATAGTGCTGTTCTCACAGGGCAGTCCTTGCAGGGCTCAGGTCACCTGCCTCACATGGTGGCTGCTGGCGGGAGAGGAAGGGAAGGCGATCGGAAGCCGCTTTGAGACTCCTTTTAGCAGTTGAAAACGGGGGATAAAAGCCAACTCTTCTTCGTTTCAATCCAGAGACTGCTGGCATTCCCATGTCTTCCTCCGTCCCATATTGACATGACCTTGCCTGTGCCAAATCTCTGACCTACCCATGCGTTCCCCAGAGTACATCTGCTCCCTTTGTTTTTCCACCCCTTCCTGGAAGAGCATCTGGCCCGCTAATTCCACGATGCTCCACACCAGCTGCACTGCCTCCCTTTTAAATGCTGACGAAGGCCGGGGCTTTTTTTATCCATTGTTTGCTTCGCTTTTAACTCTCCAGCTTAGGCATCTGCCTCTCTTTAACTGCAAAGGGGGTGTTCTCATTTATCAGCTTTTGTATATGGGACACTGAATGGCTAAATATTTTGCCAGTGGGGAGGGGCCGCCTCAGAGCCAGACGATTCTGTCCGAAGCGTTTCTTCGAAGGCCTCTTGATATGCAAAGCAGCTGTCCAGGGGCAACAGAAGAAGAGTTGGTTCTTATATGCCGCTTTTCTCTACCCGAAGGAGTCTCAAAGCGGCTTACAGTCGCCTTCCTTTTCCTCTCCCCACAACAGACACCCTGTGAGGGAGGGGAGGCTGAGAGAGCCCTGATATTATTGAAGAAGAGTTGGTTCTTATATGCCGCTTTTCTCTACCCGAAGGAGGCTCAAAGCGGCTTACAGTCGCCCTCCTTTTCCTCTCCCCACAACAGACACCCTGTGAGGGAGGTGAGGCTGAGAGAGCCCTGATATTATTGAAGAAGAGTTGGTTCTTATACGCCGCTTTTCCCTACCCGAAGGAGGCTCAAAGCGGCTTACAGTCGCCTTCCCTTTCCTCTCCCTATAAGAGACACCCTGTGAGGGAGGTGAGGCTGAGAGAGCCCTGATATTATTGAAGAAGAGTTGGTTCTTATATGCCGCATTTCTCTACCCGAAGGAGGCTCAAAGCGGCTTACAGTCGCCTTCCCTTTCCTCTCCCCACAACAGACACCCTGGGAGGTGGGTGAGGCTGAGAGAGCCCTGATATCACTGCTCGGTCAGAACAGTTTTATCAGTGCTGTGACAAGCCCAAGGTCACCCAGCTGGATGCATGTGGGGGAGGAGCGGGGAATCAAACCCGGCTCGCCAGATTAGAAGCCCGCACTCCTCACCACTACTCCAAGTTGGCTCTCTACAGCATTATAGCCAACTGAAGTCCCTCCCCTCCCCTCCCCAAACCTCCTCCTCCCAGCGCTCCACCACCAAAATCTCCAAGTATTTCTCAACCCAGAGCTGGCAGTTGTAGTCCTCTGGTAAATAATACCAGCTGGAAACTCTAGAACCTGGGTGGTTTAAAGAAGGTAAGGAGTGGATCTCACCACAACCACGTCTTGATTTCCTCCTTCTCCCCCACAAAAATAGAGGGAAGCTTTTCCCTCTCATTCTGATTGGCACGGATAAACGAATCCGGGAGATGGAATTTAGTTTTTGTCTATTCTTTGGACCAACAATCCAAAGTATTGGTCATTTTTGCTAGTCAATCTGTATAATATTTCTATAGCAAACTCCCATAAGGAATTGATTCATTCCAAACATTTAGCTGCCTTTCTACCTTAAGGACTTCAAAGCCGCTGGCATGAAAACAACAATCATAAATGCACGCAAGAGCCAAATTTTAAATCTCAGGACTGGCAACGAATAAAAACCACATCCATCAAATGCAGTTCGAAATGCCTTCGGTACACAATCTAGCGTTCTCTCTCTCTTCTTCTTTTTTCCTGATTTTTCAGGGGGAGAGGCCTGCACAACTTAAGCTTAAAACATGCCAAGGTTAGCAACAGTGTTCACACGCTGCCTTGCACCTGGTCGTGCGGATGTAATGGTCATGCACCTACTAAGTATAAAACCAAGAGGGCCACACAATGACCTAGAGGTAAAGTGGATTGCTATTAACTTCAGGCTCACTGTTGACGGCAGAAATGCAAAGACGCTAATCAAAAGGAATGTCTGGGTCCCCTGCAGGCATGTCTGTTGATTCTTCCAGCAAACTATTCACTGGCTAATCTCTCTCTCTCTCTCTCTCTCCCTCCCTCTCTGTAATTCATTTCGACAAACTTTGCTGCCTTCCGAAATCAAAGCTCCATTGCCACCTGAGAATCAAAATACAGCACCTCTTGAATAATGCTTCTGTTTCCACACCTGCCCCCCTCCAAATCCATTCACCCCAGGCCAATTCTGTTTAACTCTTTCCGCCTGGCTTCTTTGAACAAAGACATCCGATGTCAGGCTTAAAAACACACAGACGCTGGCCTCAACTCATTTACATCTTCCTTGTGCGTTGCTAAAAGTTTTCAAAACTACTAGGGCACATTATAGGGGACAAAAGGAGAAAGGGGGGAGGCACAGACGCTTCTCTCCCCCCCCACCCCCAGCCTGCACTGTTGTTTAGCCATGACAAATTACATCTGCAGACTCTTCAAAACTTTTCGGATCTTCCGGATCACTCCTTTGTGCAAAACTGAAGGGCCTGCAAGGTATTTCGGCACCGGTGTGTCACAACCCTCTCTCCCTTTTCGGCACCGGTGTGTCACAACCCGGCCAAGGAACCAAAGCCCAATCCGTCAGCCACTTACGCAGAGGCAGAGCTCTTCCCACTGCCTGTGCAAATGCCGGACTTGTTCTTGGAGCACCACCACGTCTTCGGCGAGGAGGCAGTGAGCCAGGTCGGCCTTCAGGGTGCCGAGGTCTTGCAGGCTCCGGTCCCAGCTGGAAAGCGACTTCTCCAGCTCCTGCATCGAAACGCCCGGGGACAAAAACAACCGGCACCTTTTCAGACTAAGCTCCTGGCTGGAGTGCGTGTGCGTTGCATGAGTTTCCTCCTGCAAACCATTTGGTTAATCCTATGATTGGCTTGAAGGGGGAGGGGAAAAGAAGAGAGGAATTTGCATCTAGAAAGAGGCCAGAGGAGAATCGGGGCATTTTGTGGCCAGCATCCAGGCGTCTTAGTTTGGTTGTGGCTCTCTTTCCCCTCTGTTTGCGACCTGAAACTACAGGGGAAGGGACAGGCAATGCCTAGGTGTCCAAGATTTAGCGACGAGGAGCAAATGCCTTCTGGAGTCAAGCGTCCCTTTCAAGTGGCCCGATCGATTTGGCAGGAGTTTACTGCATTCTTTCCTTGCCACAAACAAACTGGAGACGTGAGGATTGAAGTTCGTGTCCTGAGCATGCACGCTTCTGCAGATAGAACTTTGTTGGTTTTTAAAGGGGCCACTGTACGCAACCTTTGTTCTGCCGCTTCAGAGCAGCACAAGTACTCTCACCTGGAATCCTGTGCCATCTCTTAAAAATTAACATTTAAAGAAAAAAAAAATCCCTTGAAAACATTCATGGATGGCGGCTCACTTCCTTAGAATCTCTTGACCACTAAACTGCACATTAAACTCCCACTGATGATTTTCTTTACATTTACATTGGATTAAAATGATACTAAATGTGAGGGACAAGAGCCTCTTGTGGTGCAGAGTGGTAAGGCAGCAGACATGCAGTCTGAAAGCTCTGCCCATGAGGCTGGGAATTCGATCCCAGCAGCCGGCTCAAGGTTGACTCAGCCTTCCATCCTTCCGAGGTCGGTAAAATGAGTACCCAGCTTGCTGGGGGGTAAACGGTAATGACTGGGGAAGGCACTGGCAAACCACCCCGTATTGAGTCTGCCATGAAAACGCTGGAGGGCGTCACCCCAAGGGTCAGACATGACCCGGTGCTTGCACAGGGGATACTTTTATCTTTACCTTAAATGTGAGGGACTCAGCAATTATTGTAAAAGTAGCTAAGTTCTTGCTGGCAATTTTAAATGAAAATCACTTTACGATGGAATCTACATCTGGATCTGTTTGAAATTTTCGTTTTACGCTTTGCAATTCTATGCCAATAAAGGTATTCTGATTCTTTACATTTTAGGATTTTCTTTGCTTTTTCCTTACGCATCTAATCCTTGCCTCTTGGGGTTTGTTTTTTAATCAATTGCCTTAAAGGTACTTTTGTGGTTTTGTATTTTTGGGGCATTTGTCCTCTCATTATACAAGGAACAATTTTAGAGGATACCTATAGACAACCTCAGACATGCTAAGAAAAAAAAATCATAACCTAATAAAGAAGAAATTGAGTTTTTAAATGGTTGAGGCCAGTCAGAACATTAAGGTTCTGGCCTCACTGCTGAAATTAAATGGAAGATCTGCTTTTCCAAGAAAAATCTTGAATCCCCCCCCCCCCCAAGTTCCAAGCTGAACCGAAAGGAGCTAATGCAATATACACAGATGTTTTAATGATTATAACTCATTTTTAAGTAATTGACTGTCTTAACCCATGCTGTTACCAGCACTGGGCTATCCAGGAAGAGCGGGACAGAAAAAAAAAAGTTGTACGATTAGAACTTCTCTACCAAACTGTTAAGCGAAATGCTTAAGCACCCCTTATGCTCTGATCAAAATTTGGGGAATTTAGCTATGCATAAGGAATGAGTAGCAAAATCTGTCTGCACAGTTAACTAGGTGATTAAGCCTTGAAAGTATCCATGGGAGACAAATACTGATTAATAATAAGATGCATGCTTTATTTAAGAAATTAAGACATAGACCAACACTAACAATTACAGCAGAAAACAAGAAGATGTAGCTAATTATTGTTATTTTTGTTATTATTACCACCCGAACTGTTCCTTGAAATGCCGTTTGTTTGAAGCAGTTTTCAAAAATGCAAGATAACTGAGAACAGGGAAGAAATGGTTCATTTCCTTTTCCTAGGTGTTATTTGTCAATAAATGGGAGAATCCTTTTTCAAAGACTGCTTGGAAGTGTTTCTTCCAGGTTCATGCCATTTGTTATATTGTTATATAAATAACAGCAGTAATAATATATTCGCTTTTTTAAAAAACAAAGGAGGATTTATCCACTATTTCAAACTCATGTAGTATAATTCTGTGGGGAACCAAGTCCACAGAAGGACACTGCATAGCCACTGTGGTGTAGTGGTTAAGAGTGTTGGACTATTATCTGGGAGACCCGAGTTCGAATCTCTGCTCATGCCATGGAAGCTGACTTTGAGCCAGACAACACTTTTTCAGCCTAACCTGCCTCACAGGGTTAGTATGATGATAAAAAGGAAGAGGGGGAAGAAAAAGAAGAGTTGGAATTTATACACTGCTTTACACTGTCCGAAGGAGTCTCAAAGCAGCTTACAATTGCCTTCCCTTCTTCTCCCCATAACAGACACCCTGTGAGGGAGGAGAGGCTGAGAGAGCCCTGAGATTACTGAAGAAGAAGAAGAGTTGGTTCTTATATGCCGCTTTTCTCTACCCGAAGGAGTCTCAAAGGCGGCTTACAGTCGCCTTCCCTTTCCTCTCCCCACAACAGACACCCTGTGAGGGAGGGGAGGCTGAGAGAGCCCTGAGATTACTGAAGAAGAAGAAGAGTTGGTTCTTATATGCCGCTTTTCTCTACCCAAAGGAGTCTCAAAGCGGCTTACATTCGTCTTCCCTTTCCTCTCCCCAGAACAGACACACTGTGAGGGAGGGGAGGCTGAGAGAGCCCTGAGATTACTGAAGAAGAAGAAGAGTTGGTTCTTATATGCCGCTTTTCTCTACCCGAAGGAGTCTCAAAGCGGCTTACAGTCGCCTTCCCTTTCCTCTCCCCACAACAGACTCCCTGTGAGGGAGTTGAGGCTGAAAGAGCCCTGATATCACTGCTCGGTCAGATCGGCTTTATCAGTGCTATGGCGAGCCCAAATGTACCCAGCTGGCTCTATGCGGAGAAGGAGTGGGGGAATCAAACCCGGCTCACCAGATTAGAAGCCGCCCCTATTTCCCAAATTGTGCAGCCAAACACAACCTTCAAATTCTGTTTGCTGGGACATCATCATCTTCAGAACAGACAGAGCCAACTTAGTGTAGTGGTTAAGAGCATTGACTTCTAATCTGGTGAGCCGGGTTTGATTCCCCGCTCCCCTACATGCAGCCAGTTGGGTGACCTTGAGCCAGTCAGAGTTCTGTTAGAGCTGTTCCCACACAGCTGTCCTGTCAGAGCTCGCTCAGCCCCACCTACCTTACAAGGTATTTGTTGTGGGGAGAGGAAGGGAAGGCAATTTTAAGCCACTTTGAGACTCCTTCGGGTCGAGAAAAGTGGGGTATAAAACCCAATTCTTCTTCTTTTTCTTTGTGGGATCTCTCGGGGCAAGATCCCTTCTCCATGTTTTGAGGATGCAGGGAGTTGTTGTGGGAAGCATTTCCAGCCTAATCGGCATGTACGAATTGATGGAGGAACTGAATGGCTCTGGATGCAGCAATGGCCTTACGTTACTGGCAGTCTTTTGTCGAGACTGGCAGTCTTCAAGCAAAGGTTGGATGCACACTTTTCTTGGATGCTTTAGGATGCTTAGGGCTTATCCTGCGTTGAGCAGGGGGTTGGACTAGATGGCCTGTGTGGCCCCTTCCAACTCTATGATTCTATGATTCTATGGCCTGTATGGCCCCTTCCAACTCTATGATTCTATGGCCTGTATGGCCCCTTCCAACTCTATGATTCTATGATTCGATGATTCTATGGCCTGTATGGCCCCTTCCAACTCTATGATTCTATGGCCTGTATGGCCCCTTCCAACTCTATGATTCTATGATTCTATAAGACTCAGGCTGCCACCGGGTGTTTGTGATGAGGCAGGTTGCCTCACCTCTTCCCAGATCCAGGGAGCATTTTCTCCACCTGACCTGGTTTGCCCTGGATTTGTGCTTCCAGACAAGGCAGCCAAGATGGAGAGATTCTGCTGCACTCTATGATGGCGTGGGGCATTTGTTTTCATTTTGTTTCATGGTAAAACAAGCCCATCTTCTTAAAAATGAAAAAAATATACCCCAGTCAGCTCTGCAGCACAGTACAGTGCCAGGTAGTCGTGGTGTAGGGAGGAGGCTGGCCTGGATGGCCTGACTCTTCTCCTTCCATGTGGGCCTGCCCTGATATAGGTCCCGTTGGTGCCCGGGGCAAAAAGGGTAGCATGGAGATATCTGCGTTCCCTTGCTGCGGGGCAATGGAGGGCCTGAATCGGGCCAGGCCCAGGCTGGCACCGACATCACCTGGAAGCGGGCATTAGCCCCACAACTAGACAAGCGCTGGCCCGGGCCAAAGTCCTCGTGCGGAATTAGTCAAAGAGAATGTTCATTGCAGAAGTCAAGGTGACGAACAGTGAGAGTGAAGCTCCGTACCTTCATCTGCTCCTTCGCTGTCTGCAGTTCCTCATGCTCTGTAGGGAGAGGGTCTTTTATTCTCGCCTTGATCTCTTGCAACCTCTGGCTCAGCTCTTCAATTCGTCTTTCGGAGCTCTCCCACGTCTATGGTTGGGTGGGGGAAACAGGAAGGTACGGAGAGTGAAAAAGGATCAATTTAACTCTGGTTGTGCCCCTTTCCCTCTGTATGAGGCAATGGGATTGGAGACATTCTGGGTGAGGTATAAGAATTCTGATCCAGCATGAAATCTGAAGCAATTTATTGCTTCAGAATTCATGCTGGATCAGGATTCTTTGCATTCTTCATGCATGCCATAAAGGAACGGCCCTTAAGAGCTTTCCAGTTGAAAAGTCAGCTTTGTTGCATTTATGAGGAATTGTGAGTTCCTGCATTGTGCAGGGGGTTGGACTAAAAGACCCTGGAGACCCCTTCCAATTCTATTATTCCAGAGGGGCTGTGGATTAATAGTAGAGCATCTGCTTGGCATGAAGGTCCCAGGTTCAATCCCCAGCATATCCAGATCAGGCAGGAGGTGATGTGAAAGACCTCTGCTTGAGACCCTGGAGAGCCATGGAGAGGGGCCATAGCTCAGGGACAGGGCCTCTGCTTGGTATGCAGAAGGTCCCAGGTTCAATCCCTGGCATCACCACTTAAGAAGGATCAGGCAGGCCCTGGAGAGCTGCTGCCACTCTGAGTAGACAATGCTGACCTTGATGGACCAAGGCTCTGATCCAGTATAAGGCAGCTTCATGGGTGTTCACCTAAACACACTGGATGAATTCTGGCTTGTCACTTCTATCCTAAGGATTCCAGACTTCTGGGGTTCCATCAGAGCTGGCTTTCCACCAGAGTGCTGCAGCACCTTGAACTTATTGTCTGAGCCCACGAATGACGTGACTATAAATGCGTTAGGCTTCAAGGAGCCACAGGTGTCTTCTTTTGTATTGGTTGCCCCAACTAATCCAGCTACCCCCACTGGAATTTTGTTCCCAAGAATGAAGGATACCTGGATGGTGCCTTGGAGCTGTTGTTTGATCTCCTCCAATTGAAGCTGAGTGTTGTTCCAACTGTCTTGCAACTGAGTCTTCTCTTTCTGTATGTCCGCTTTTGCATCAGGGTTTGCTATGCCGAGTAGCTCCTCCCCAGTCTCCAAGGCTAAAGCATAGCGGGTTTGCCACCTCCGGAGAAGGACTTCTTTGTTCTAAAACAGAAACCAAATAAACACCGCTGAGTCTTCACTATTGTTGGGGCTTTTGGACTTGGCTTGGTCCTGAATCCCTGCAGATAATAGAGCTACAGAGTAACAGAGCATTTTGAAAGTATGCAGTTGTTAGTTACCTCTGTGGATGAGGCACAGAGACAGACTCACAGCGCTTTGAGGTTTAAAAGAGAGAAATCTTTACTGGGAAAGATTATAAGATTATATATATGATATATTCCTTTGCTTCAGTTTTCTTACTGAAGAAGAGTACAAAAACTTAAAAGATAGTTACAAAGAAAACCCATTGCAAGCCCCTATGGGTGGCTCAAGCAGACTACATGCCTACACATCAGCCGATGGAGAGAGCAGGGATAATGTCTGCTGCTCCTTGCTCGAGCAAAGGGCACACTCTGATCTTTTCCTCCTTGAAAAATCTAGTTGTATTCCTTGAAAAATCTAGTTGCATTCAGATATCCCTTGGTTATTTAATGTGCTGGATGCTGAGGTCTCTTGTGCGTTTTCCAGATACTAGCCGTTTCAGTGGGACGGTGGTATAAAAATGTAATCAATAATCATAATAAGCTTGCCAAGCTGTAAAACCATAGAGTTTCCAGTGATTCCTAGAGCTGCCCTCGATCACCTCTAGGA
This sequence comes from Paroedura picta, assembly GCF_049243985.1. Classification (NCBI taxonomy): domain Eukaryota; kingdom Metazoa; phylum Chordata; class Lepidosauria; order Squamata; family Gekkonidae; genus Paroedura; species Paroedura picta. The sequence continues at coordinate 173,661,081 of NC_135370.1, forward strand.
TTTTCCTGGAAGTGATGTAATGGCCCATGCTCAGCTGCCAGGGTTTTAAAGCCTACTGTTTCCTCTGCTGGTTCTTTGGAAACGACGAGAACTAACCTTGAGATCCTGACTCAGATTCCAGACTTGGTACAAGCTGAACTTGTCCTGGCTCTTCATGGCAGCGATGAAGCCTTGAGTCTCCTCGAGGAATTTCATGAGGTCTCGCCTCGAGGTCTTGAATTTGCGCCAGGTCTTGACAAGACCGTCGATCTCGTTCTTTCTCTGCTGAGCCTTCAGAACGGCGCTTTGCCACTGCTCCTTCAGCAGAGTGAGCTTGGAGGTGAAATCAGTCCTGCAGTGGTCAGAGAGCGATACGCTAGTTCATCACCTGCTGGACCTCTTGCAGGCTGCACACCTACGTTCCCTACCAAAGTCACTGCTGACAATTCCTCCCACCCCTTTTTGAATCTACCCATTAGTTTGCTCATGTCTTTGTCTGCAACCACAAGGCCAAGATCTCTTTCCCTGAGTCAGAACTTATTCAGAACCAATCGGTCTATATGCAAAGTTGAGAGGGGGAGGGGGGTTTAGAAGAAGAAGAAGAAGAAGAAGAAGAAGAATCAGAAGAAGAGTTGGTTCTTATATGCCACTTTTCCCTACCCGAAGGAGTCTCAAAGAGGCTTACAGTCGCCTTCCCTTTCCTCTCCCCACAACAGACACCCTGTGAGGTGGGTGAGGCTGAGAGAGCCCTGATATCTCTGCTCGGTCAGAACAGTTTTATCAGTGCCGTGGTGAGCCCAAGGTCACCCAGCTGGCTGCATGTGGGGGAGCGCAGAATCGAATCCAGCATGCCAGATTAGAAGTCCGCACTCCTAACCACTACACCAAACTGGCTCCCAGTTTGGCAGGAGAGTGTCCGCTTGAAAAGCAGAAGGTCCCAGGTTCCATCCCCAGCATCTCTGCTTAAAAGGAACAAGCAGTAGATGACGTGAGAGTCCTCAGTGGATTATGTGAGACTCCTTAGCCACGGATCCCTGGAAAGCTGCTGCCAGTCTGAGCAGACAACACTGGCCTTGATGGACCGGCGGTTTGGCTTGGTATATGTTTCATGTGTCCATGTGCTTCCTGCCCTAGATGTGTTGACACTGAAGCTCATTTTGCTGTCCGGACAGACCTGCTTGGACTTTCCATAGTCCACTCTGATTTTCACCATCTCAAATAATTTGTGATCCTCTGTTTTTAAACCTCATGGTTTTAACAAGCCTCCAATGGCCCACCAAAGGACCTTGGGATTGTCACGGCCCACCCGACTTTATCCTGATTTAATGTATTCAATGAAGTGTGCTTACACATGAAAGGTCACACCCAAAATTAAGCTTTGTTGGTCTTAAAAGGTGCCACCGGACTCAAATCTTTCCTCACAAAGATAGATTCAAGTGGGTCACCGTGTTGGCCTGAAGTAGCACAACAAAAATTGAGTCCGATGGGACCTTTAAGATCAACAAAGATTAATTCAAGGTGTGAGATTTCGTGTTCCAGCACTCTTCCTTCTTGTCTGACGAAGAGTGCTTGCACACGAAAGCCCATGCCTTGAATAAATCTTTGTTAGTCTCAAAGGTGCTACGGGACTCAATTTTTGCTTTGCTTCCTCACAAAGTTATTCTTGGCCTTTTATGCACTGGTGTTTTAACTCACAGTCTCATTTTAAAGAAGTTTCCTTTACTGATTCATGGGCTGATGCTGATTTTGATAGCACTAGTCCACCATTCACTACTACAACACTTTACAAAGCCTGACAGTTCCATCACTAAAAAAAAATCCATGATTTCAGCTTTCTTTAAACCGCTATCTGACTCCAGCCTCTGAAAGTAAGCCTCCGTACTCCCCACCACCCTTCATTCATTCATTCATTCATTCATTCATTCATTCATTCATTCATTCATTCATTCATTCATTCATTCATTCATTCATTCATTCATTCATTGTTTCAATTTATATCCAACCACTTTTGTAGACTTGTGATGGGTTACATAAAACAGATAACCCCCCTCCCCCCAATAAAACCGATCAAACAAAAAAGTTAAAACCCAAGAAAGCGGCATAGCCCCATTCCTCCGTATCTTCTGTCAATCACCACAGGGTGAGGGTTCAAAGATGTTACAGCATTGGCCTGGGGAGGAGCCCCAGTTGTTCCTGACCCTGGCCTCAATCAAAGATCTTTTGTAGGCCCTGTGGAACTTATAGACAGCTCAGTCAGGGCCCTCAGCTCTTCTGGGAGTTCATTTCATGAGTCTAGGGCCAGGACCGAAAAGGCCCTGGCCTGAGTCGAGGCCAGGTGTGCTTCTCTGGGGAATGGGACCATAAGCAGATTAAAACCCGCAGAGCCAAGAACCTTGCAGGGGGTCTAAGGAGACAAGCAATCCCTCAGATAGGCAGGACCCAAGCTGTGGATGGCCTTAAAGGTTAATACCAAAACGATGAATCTAATCTAGGCCACAACTGGCAACCAATGCACAGGCTGGATGTGGGCCTTCCAAGATGTACCTGTGAAGACCCTAGCAGCTGCATTTTGCACCAGCTGTAATTTATGGGTCAAAGACAAGGGCAGCCCGCGTAGAGGGAGTTACGTAAGTCTAATCTGGAGGTGACTGTTGTATGGATCACTGTAGCCAGGCAGGTAGGGTGCTAGTAGCCTTGCCTGACACAGGTGGTAGTAGCCTCACCTGGCAAAGGTGGGCTATACCTGTGACCTGGGCCTCCATTGAAAGAGAGGCATCCAGGATTACGCCCAGATTTCTGGCTGAGTGATGTTAAGCTGCATCCCAGCCAGGGTGGGTAGACACGCTTTAGCACCAAGAAACAAAAGCAAATATGTTACCTGTCTTCAGCCTCTCCTGATTCCAGCATGTACAGAGTTTTTGACACAATAGAATTAAAAATCTGCTGATGGACAGAAATCTCTGCTTGCAGGACCTGTGAGCATGGAATAAAGCAAATATTATGTGTCACATCATGGCAACAAAGCATGCCATGAATAGGATAACTAGATTAACTGTTCTACCTTGGAACATTTGCCAGCAGAGAGGCAGAGAGCTTGTGATGCCTAGTGGTTAGACTGTAAGACTAGGAGCTCAGAGGACTATGTTTGAATTCTTCCTTCAATGACGGAAATTCTTCCTTCAATGACCTTCCTCCAAATGACCTTGGGCCCGTCACAATCTCTTTGTATCTGACAAAGTGTGCATGCTCACGAAAGCTTATTCCGAAAATTAAACTTTTTGGTCTTAAAGGTACGAATGAATTCAAACTTTATCCTACAATCACAAAGTTGTTGTTGGCCATTTATGCACTGGTGTTTTCCTGTGCTTTCACTGCCCATGTCCATTGGTTTCCCCCGCCATTCTGCAATTCCTCTCACTTTCACTGTGCATTTCTGTGTTTTATTATTTGTTCCGCATTGATATTCCTCCCTTCAGCAGGTTTGCTTTCCACTGGCTAATTCCACGGATTTTCTAAAAATGCTTTTGTGGTGGTTTTCCCCCCTGCTTCTCTCCCAAGTGATATGAATGTGGAATTTGCTACCAGAGGATGTAGTGATGGCCAAACATATAGGCCGCTTTAAACGGAGATTAGATATATTCATGGAGGAGAGGCAGATCAGTGACAACTAGCCATAGTAATTAAAAGGAACCTCCATGTTCAGGGGCAGTCAGCCTCTAAATCCCAGTGCCAAGAGGCAATATTAGCAGAAGGCCTTAGCCTTTGTGCTCTGTTGCTGGACCTCTAGAAGAACTCGTTGGTCACTATGTTAACAAGATGCTAGATAAACCATTGTTATGATCCAGCAGGGCTCTTTTATTATAGGTCACCCCACCCATGGTGCTATTATTTCCAGAATCATGAGAAGATGCTACCGAAAGAGGGAGGTACACCTCTACCCGTGGTAAAACTAGAGAATTTCAGCCCAAGGTTTGGCTGGGGCACTGGTGGCTCCTTGGCCTTCTGTGCACATCACCTCATAATCTGTTTGTTGCTCCTCTAGATCTTGCAGAGTCCCGGCCATGATCTCCTTCAATTTCTCCTTCATTTTCTCGAAGAACTTAACCCATTTTCGACATCTTGCAAGAAACTTTTCATCTGACTGAATGTCCTGCAGTTCACTGCAAAAACAAATTAAAAAACACCTGTATTGAGAAACTCTTTCCAGCTAGAACATTCAGTAAAGTTCCAGAGATCTGCCATGTTGGTCTGTGGTAGATTTGAGTCCTGTGGCATCTCAGAAATGGGGAAAAAATTAATCCTGCTGGTTCCTAAAGTGTCAGTGGAGTATAAAAAAAAAAACAAGCTCTTCTCTTCTTCAAAGGAAGTGTTCAAAGAAGAACTTGTGCTTAAAAGGTAAAGGTATCCCCTGTGCAAGCACCGGGTCATGTCTGACCCTTGGGGTGACGCCCTCCAGCGTTTTCATGGCAGACTCAATACGGGGTGGTTTGCCAGTGCCTTCCCCAGTCATTACCGTTTACCCCCCAGCAAGCTGGGTCCTCATTTTACCGACCTCGGAAGGATGGAAGGCTGAGTCAACCTTGAGCCGGCTGCTGGGATCAAACTCCCAGCCTCGTGGGCAGAGCTTTCAGACTGCCTGTCTGCTGCCTTTCCACTCTGCGCCACAAGAGGCTCTGTGCTTAGGCAACTTTAAAATATTTCAGTAGTTACCAGGGCTGCCAATTTCTTTTTCACGGCTTCCTCTCCTAGTTCTGCATGCAACATAAGAGCACACAGACCGCTTGCAATCCAGAGGCGAACCACCAACTCTATAAAAAAAAAACCCTCAGGAGTTGAAACTAGGTCAAATGGGAGGGACTCCACGATGGGGATGTCTGCTGTAAGTGAAAGGAAGGCATCTTCTGTGGTCAGGTGTCACTGGAATGGGAAGAGAAGGTTTCACTTTTTTTGGGGGGGGGGGGCGTTTACCTGCACTGCTCCAGAGCCATTGCGGTCTTCTGAGCCCACAGCCGGTTCAGGCTCTGCAGTCGCTTCGCAGTGAAGTCCCCGAGTGGCAGCTTGTAGCTGAGTTCATTCAGACGCTCCATCTTGGGAGACAAAGCGGTGAGACCCAGCACCTGGCTCTGAAAAGAAGGCCATTCCATCAGGGCCAGAAATATTGGGTAAGAGGTGCCAATAGAATCATAGAGTTGGACTAGAGGTCCCTTCCAACTCTATGATTCTATGGTTCTATTGCCACCTCTTACCCTCATGAAACAAAACAAAAATCTTAACAAAACCAAAATTGTGGCATCTTAAGGACGACCATTTATTCTGATAGGGTTACTTTGATCCCTCTTTTGTTGTTTCGATCCACTGCCAATAACCAACCTTCAAGGAAATATGGTGTATGACAATGAATACATGGAGCAGGCTGCATCTCTGGTGGTACAAAGAAAAAATAAAGGCCCAGGAATTTGGGACTACGGCAAAACAAAGACAATTTAGATGCTCCCTTATTAATAAACGGAGAACATTTTGTTATTTACGGGGAGAAAGCAATGTTCCTCAAATGAAGATTAACTGCTGGAAATAATCACATAATAGCACATTTTATTGCATCTGTACTCTCAACAGAATTAAATCGCACTTCTGTCAGCTGAAATAATTGGCTCAAAAGATACCTATGATCTCAAAAAACAACCAAACAACCGTGGTGTGTCAGTAGGCGGGAGGCTGGCAGCCACAATAATTTATTATCTACACAGGCGACTGAAAGAAGCAGGGGATACTATTCATTTCAGCATTTCAGCTTCCACCTCCCTTCAGTGACACAGCAGGATCTAAACGTGTTAACTGACGGTGGGAGCCAAAATGTTTAAGTATATGATTTTAAGTATCTCTTTGGGTTTCTTCCCCCAGCCACAAATTTATTGACTTTATCAAAGTCAAGAGCTACAAGTCTTAAGACAGGAAATGTAACCCTTCAGAAACTCAAAGCAAGACCCCCAAGTTTTGAAAGCAGTCTTTCTCAACCGTGGTTTCGTGAAACCCTGGGGTTTATTGATGGCCCAGGAAGGGTCCCAAATCTATATAGCACTTCCATGTTCACATCTAGAAAAGAGGCTTATTCCATCGCAAAATACTGTCCCACGGACCTTTCCACTAGCAGGAAAATCACCATGAACGGAGAAACCAGCAATACTGGGAGGCAGGATTCTGTTCCCCCGCCCCCGGAAAAAAACAGACTATATATATATAGTCATATCAACTCCCACCCCATCCCAAATGGCCAGTGAAGGGCCTGGAGGGGGTGGGAAGGGGAGGAGCCACAGATGGGTGTGTCCAGAGCTCTGCTGCCCAACCCTATTCTACACAATTGCGCCACTTCTGAGGTTTCTTAAAGCCTGAAGAACATTTCAGGGATTTCTCAACAGTAAAAGAGTCGAGGAAGATTGTTTTAAAGGATGGGCAGGGCTGGCTTTATAATGAGGCCTTGGGGTGCAGACTGGAAAGAGAGAGAGAGAGAGAGAGAGAGAGAGAGAGAGAGAGAGAGAGAGAGAGAGCAGTGTGCCAAGCTGCCAATACCCATTTTAAAATTCTTGCAATGATCCCTGTTCTCATCAGAGCTCAGCCACCCCTCTCTAGCTGCTTATTTGGCGACCCAAACGACGCCTGAAGCCTCATGAGCAGAACATCACAGAGGTTCATGGAGCCCTATAGCAGAGCCTAATGCTGGGAGTGATCGAGGGCCAAAGAAGAAGGGGACGACAGAGAATGAGGTGGCTGGATGGAGTCACTGAAGCAGTCGGTGCAAACTTGAATGGACTCCGGGGAATGGTAGAGGACAGGAAGGCATGGAGGGTCATTGTCCATGGGGTCGCGATGGGCCGGACACGACTTCGCACCTAACAACAACAACAATAGCAGAGGTGGCCAAACTGTGGCTCTCCAGAAGTCCATAGACTACAATGACTATGTGCCCTTGCTAGCTGCTCACTGTGGTCCATGGACCTCTGGAAAAGAACACCTGCCCTATAGCATGGGATCCTTCCCACTGAGCGGAATATGTAGGGGAACGCAGAAGGAACCCAGAGGTGGCAATATTTCTGAGCAAGGGATCCCCAACGTGGGGCCTGTGTGGCCAATGGCACCTGCCAACGTTTTAGAAAGTGCTTTTAGAAAGTGGGTGGGGCCACGTGGGGCTTTTGCCCATTGAGGGTCCTGATCAGCCACTTGTCAGGATCAGCTTCTGCTCTCTGCCGTGTTTGATTTCAGTGAACCTAAGAGACTCCATCTTTGTGTGCTTTGTCCTTGTTACTTTTCTCATGTAACCAAAATGCTTATGGCTCTGTAGTCTCTCTTTGATCCCCCCTCCTTTGATCCCTCCGCTTTCACACTGCATGTTCCCCCTGCTGTGATACATTGTTGCCATAGTCCCTGTAAACATCTTATCTGTAGCCTGGGGCGCCGGCCTGACCAAGGCCGTGCTAACTCTGGCTCCTTGGCAGGAAGCCTGGGATGGCACCTGGGTGAGAGAGTGACCCCCTCCCCTTGGGAACGGGTCTGGTTTCGGCGGGAGAATTGTATTGATAACTGCTTGCTTCCCCAATATCGAACAGTCTTGACTTCGAATGTTTAAGTGTTCAGATCTACTTCCAATTAAAGCTTCCTTTCTATAGAAGCCTGTTGGTGAGTTTTGTCTGCCCTTGACACCCCTGGAGTTCTGATTGGCTGAAAAGATGTTATAAAAACATGGCTTTGCCAGCATCTGCCACCAGAGCATGAGCCTCTTCAATGTGTGACTGAAGGTGAGCCATGACAGCCTTCTTATGGTTGGCTCCACCCCCTGTGGCAGCCATCTTGTGGCTGAGCCATCACAACGTACCAGAATTCTACAAGTGCCTACAGACCCCCAAAACTGGGGACTCCTGGTGTGATTTATCGGACCTCTTACTGGGATTCCACCAGCATGCATCACAACCCTGTTGCCCTAATAACGTGTTTACCGTGAGCAGATCTGAGCCTTCGTCTCCTCGATCTGGATCGTCGGAGGATTCTATGGTTTCCTTCACACGATTTTCCAGTTGTTCCAAGCCATTCTCAAAATCTTCTAGTTGCAGGAGATGAAACTGAGGCAAGGAATGGATGGGAAGGGGTTAGACACAGCCAAAGTGTGCACCAGAGAAACAAAGGACTCAAAAGGCAAGTATAAAATGCTATTAACTGATGCAATTCGCTGGTACAAGATGGCCTCTGACCGGTGAGAACAGGAGGCTGGATTAGATGGACTGTTGGTCCAATCCATCAGGATTGCCTTTGAGATATATCATATTCAATGCAGATAACATTAAGCCACTTGTGATCCTAAGGGGTGGCCAAACCATAGCTCTCCGTACAGCAAGATGTCTCTAGCTGACAGGAGCTTACGGGAATTATAGGCCATGGACATCTGGTGAGCCACAATTTGGCCACCCCTGAAGAGACATTTTGAGAATGGTGGTGAAAAGCGCTGTCAAATCAGAGCCAACATGACAATCCCGTAGGTTTTTCAAGGCAAGAGACGAGCAAAGGTGGTTTGCCATTTATTTATTGTATAATATAAAATATGTGACCAAGTTGATACAAGAAGGGGTATGCAGTTTGATTGGGCAATTACTCTAAATCAGTGGTCCCCAACCTGCGGTCCGCGGCCCGGTGCCGGGCCGCGAAGGCCAGGGCGCCGGGCCGCGGTTCCCTCTCCCCGCCCCCCCTGCAGTAAAAAACTTCCCAGGCTGCAAGCTTGCGGCCCGGGAAGCTTCTTACTGCGGGAGGGGGGGAGAGGGAATCAGGGCCGCACCGCGCATAGCGCATGCACGTCCCAGCCGAGCATGCGCACATGCGCGCTGTGCGTCCAAAATCGCGCACGTGTGCCACTTTTGTGCATGCGCGCACATGCGTAAAAGTGCCGCTCATGCGCGATTTCAGCCACACAGCACGCCTGTGCGCAGCCGCGGCCGCACACGCGCAATGCGCGGGCGGGGCAGTTGCCCTGCCGGTCCCCAGCCGAAAAAAGGTTGGGGACGACTGCTCTAAATACTAATATCTTTAATCCACTTAAAATGCATCTGGGGAGAGATCAAAGAGCTCTGTCACATCTCCCTGAAAAACACAACATTTACATCCCTGTGACAGATGGAAAACAGTTTGGTGGGTTGTGCCACAATCACATTTGGGACCTGGTATTTTGTCTCATTTAAACAACAATTCTGCACAACTTCCAAAGTCTGTTTGTATTCTATTAGCCATCTTCCATACTTTAAATGACAAGTCGAATCCTGTGGGCCTTTCATTGGTGTTTATCAGGTTATGGATATGGAACATACATCTCATGTTCACAACCATTTGGTTTGGGAGGCATTTAAAGGGAGCGAGGTCATTTAAATGCCTCCAGCCGGCCCTTCATGCATAGCTGATGTCTTAAGAAGCTTCTGATGCCTCAATGGAAGTTGTTAGCTGAGAACCTACATTTGTCTGGCAGCCAGAAGTTGTAACTCTTTAGCATTATCGAGGTTACACCACAAGGAGGCAAGCTAGAATCTCACCTCAAGAGATTGCAAGCATACCTGGGTGGACCACTTATAAACTCCTTGAGAGGCTGATCATGAACAGAATTGGTGACAGAATTAACAAAACCTGTCCCTATATAGAAAGTGGGATTTAGACCCTGTTGTAGTTGTGAAGACCAAGATCTTCTGGCTACAGTATATGCATGGAAACAACCAACCTATCCAATAGTCCTTCTCAGGGTCACCTGACATGGGGTATAGGAAACTGTATCCAAACCTGCCAAATGAATACTGAAAGTACAATCAAATCTAAACGTCATTACTGGTTGTGAATCTTACTAGCCAATAAAATAGATGTAGCTCTTGTTCAAGAAACTTACCTTGATAATGAAAATCAAGCCTGCCACAGAGCTAAAATTGTGGGGATGTTATGTTATTGGCATCACATACCATCGTGCCTATGGTATGGAGACTTACCATACTAGTTTGGTGTAGTGGTTAGGAGTGCGGACTTCTAATCTGGCATGCCAGGTTCGATTCTGCACTCCCCCACATGCAGCCAGCTGGGTGACCTTGGGCTCGCCACAGCACTGATAATATTGTTCTGACCAAGCAGGAATATCAGGGCTCTCTCAGCCTCACCCACCCCACAGGGTGTCAGTTGTGGGGAGAGGAATGGGAAGGCGACTGTAAGCCGCTTTGAGCCTCCTTCAGGTAGGGAAAAGCGGCATATAAGAACCAACTCTTCTTCTTCTTCTTCTTCTTCTTCTTCTTCTTCTTCTTCTGCGGCATATAAGAACCAACTCTTCTTCTTCTTCTTCTTCTTCTTCTTCTTCTTCTTCTTCTTCTCCTTCTTCTTCTCCCCAAATCAACATTGAAAATACAAAGCTGAAATTGACTAGAATCCACAACATTGTAGTAAACGTTGAGTAAGCTTGTTGTTCTTGCCTACTGCTGCATAGCAGCCCCGACTTTCCTGACTGGTCTCCCATCAAAGTAGAAGAAGAAGAAGAAGAGTTGGTTCTTATATGTACTAACCAAGGTTAACTCTGCTTAGTTTCAAAAGTTTAACACGATTAGGTTACACTGGGCCATCCAGGACACAGCACTTCTGCTCTACATGGTTGCAATTTCAAGGCTGAAAGTTCCACTGAATACAATGGAAAATATTGAAGCACACGTAAGCTTATTTGCTGCTGAAAAGACTAGGATTTTAAAAACACTCCTGTTTAGCTTGGGCTATGCATGTGCTTTTATTTTTTAGATCATTAAAATTTAAGGGACTGAAAAAAAATTAAAACAAAAAGCCAGCTAAAAATAGCCCCAAAATTCAGCACTCTGTTTCTAGGGTCCATCAAGCTCTCTCCAAAACCATTTCAGCTTTTTTTTACCTTTCAAGTGCCGCGGAATGGCTGCGCCTTGGTGGTGAGGTGATATTTTTGTACCTGCCACGGTTCCTAGCAGCATGTAAATGATGATGACTTTGTATCCCAATTTGCAACTAAAATACACACTGGAAACAGAGGCCCTCCTGTGTTTACTCTGCATTAGGTGCAACCTTGAGTGCTAAGTGCAGAATCCAAATGCATATTATTATAAAAGTATTTGGTCAATTCAAAAGCCTTTTCAAATACTGTGAACCTGAAATGAACAAAATGTGAGAGATGGAAGACTCCCCCCTGAAAGGCAAACTTTCAATGCTCAAGGGGGCAGCAGGAGTTTTACATGAGAGACATAAAGGAAGCCTTAGAGGTGGCAGGTGACAGTGGATGAGCGAGAGGGTGGTGAGTGTCCTGCATAGGGCAGGGGGTTGGACTAGATGACCCAGGAGGTCTCTTCCAACTCTATGATTCTATGATTCTAAATTCTGTCTGAACCTCCGGAAGAAGTTCCTGACAGTTAGAGCGGTTTCTCAGTGGAACAGGCTTCCTCGGGAGGTGGTGGGTTCTCCATGTTCGGAGATTTTTAAACAGAGGCTGGAGAGCCATCTGACGGAGAGGCTGATTCTGAGAAGGTTCGAAGGGGTGGCAGGTGACAGTGGGTGAGCGAGAGGGTTGTGAGTGTCCTGCATAGTGCAGGGGGTTGGACTAGATGACCCAGGAGGTCCCTTCCAACTCTATGATTCTATGATTCTTCTCGTACAAGGGAGGGGATGATAATGAAGTGGCAGAGCATCTGCTTGGAATGCAGAAGGTCCCTCAGCATCTCCAGCTGAAAGGATCAGGTGATAGATAGAGGGGGAAAAACCTCGACCTGAGACCACGGAGGACAGCCTGAGTAGACAATGCTGAATTTAATGGACCAACAGTCTAGATTCACCAGTACACTAGGGTCATCTATTGACGTCGGGTTATGGCTCCCATATAATACTCCCCTTATTGGATATTTATGGGGGTGGGGAGCGGATAGTTGATTTATATCACCATGTTTTCTACATATGTTGTATTTTTATGTCCTGTTTTCATTTTTATTTTCATTTTATTGTTTTTTTTTATTAATGGACTGCTGTAATTCGCCATGAGCCGGTTCCGGGAGTGGCGGGGAATAAAAATCTAAATAATAATTATGAACATAATTCAGTGTAAAGCAGATTCCTGTGATCCACTGGGGAGGGGAGCCCTTGAAAGAGAATCGCAGGCAAGAGGAAGCTGCTTACTAGTGTCATGTGCCATGCCTAAAAGGTAAAGGTATCCCCTGTGCAAGCACCGAGTCATGTCTGACCCTTGGGGTGATGCCCTCAAGTGTTTTCATGGCAGACTCAATACGGGGTGGTTTGCCAGTGCCTTCCCCAGTCATTACTGTTTACCGTTACCATTTACCATTACCATTGCCATGCCTGGCTCCTGTCAAATTGGCCATCTTCTCCCAGGCTTGAGTTGTACTTTTAGTGGGTGCCTCTCCCTGTCCTGCCTGCCTTGTTATTCTCCAATATTCTGAAGTGCGGATTATTTGTTTGTTGTGCTAATGCCTTAGAATGTAAACAACTCTCTATTGTCGCCTTAACAACTGTTTGTGGCTCATACAGCCTGTCCTTATTTTCACACTCTTACGGATCAAACGGATTGACTGTGGGAAAGGATATTCCCCGTTCGAAATGTGATTTGGGGGATGTGGGGACAAGGGTAGAATTTATTCTGGTTTTCCAGGGCGAACTCGTCAGTGCTTTCCCTGTGTATAATCTCCATTCGACGCTTTCTGGTTTTCTTCAGTGAAGGCTAACTTCAGTTTTACTTCTGGTTGTTGGTTCTGAAGTGAACTGTGGACTGCACTCCTAGGGTCGTCACGAGTGGCCATTAAAACTGGAAGGAAGCTCAGTGCAAGGAAGGAGGAGGGATATGAGGGAGAAGTTTAGCACCTGTTCTCAGTTGCAAGGGTGAGTTTCATGGCAAGTGGGAACTTGGGTCCCCACGGTTGTAATCTGACCCTCTAACTGAGAGCCAGTGTGGTGTAGTGGTTAGCAGTGCAGACTTCTAATCTGGCATGCCTGGTTCGATTCTGCAGTCCCCCACATGCAGCCAGCTGGGTGACCTTGGGCTTGCTACAGCACTGATAAAACTGTTCTGACCGGGCAGTGATATCGGCGCTCTCTCAGCCTCACCCACCCCACAGGGTGTCTGTTGTGGGGAGAGGAAAGGAAAGGCGAATGTAAGCCGCTTTGAGCCTCCTTCGGGTAGAGAAAAGCGGCATATAAGAACCAACTCTTCTTCTTCTTTCTTCTTCTTCTTCTTCTTCTTCCCCATGGGTCCCCAACCTTCTGTCCTCTAGCAAGGATGGCCACTGAATACTTGTAAAATGTTAGTGTGTGTGGAGACAGGAAGAGTAGTGAGTGGGATTGTAATTCCAGAAGGGGACAGCCATTGCTTAATTCCCCTTCCTGGATCAGTATATGCACTTGGTTCTGCATTTCCTCTGGAGCATGTAAGAACATAAGCCATGTTGGGTCCGGCCAATGGCCCATCCAGTCCAACACTCTACGTCAGACAGTGGCCAAAACTGAGGTGCCATCAGGAGGTCCACCATAAGAACATAAGAGAAGCCATGTTGGATCAGGCCAATGGCCCATCCAGTCCAACACTTTACACCAGACAGTGGCCCAAACCCAGGTGCTATCAGGAGGTCCACCATAAAACATGTTGGATCAGGCCAATGGCCCATCCGGTCACGCAATGGACAAAACTGGGGTACCATCAGCAGGTCCAGCAGTGGGGCCAGAATTCCAGAAGCCCTCCTGGTCTTGCCCCTCAAGTACCAAGAATACAAAGCATCACTGCTTCAGATGTTCTGTTCCTCCATCCCTCAACGCCACCTCTACACTGAAAATACCAAATCCAGTTCTCCAGTGGGTTATTCCTAACGGACTCCCCCGCGTGAATTTCCAGCTATTAGTCCATGTGCTGTCCTGCTGCAAGTCCTTGTGGTGACCACCTGCAAGATATAACATGCAGTCTGGCCCTAACAATTCTATTCTAAAGGGGGGGGCTGCCACCTCTCTGGCTTTTTGGTAATTGAAGCACCTCGGAGAATGCTGAAAACACCTGAGTTGCTACAGACGAATTCCTGCACATTCACTGTCTACTTTGCAGTTTGCAATCAGAACCATGTCTAACCGAGCTCTACGTTGCCTGAACCTATATGATATCTGCACCTTACAGCTGCACTGAATGCCAAACAGTGAAATCCGTGCAAAGGTTCTAGGAATGAAAGGGAGGGAGAGCCTGTGCATCTCAGGGAAAGATGAGGAGGGGGATAGGAGAGGTGGACTCCAAACTGCATCTCTACAGGGGTCACCTGGTAGTAAATATGCTTTTTCAAATGACTCTTAGGGAAAACACACACACACAAATGTCTCCGGTGACACTTTTGATTAATAGCAAAGACATCCTCCAAGAGGTACCTGAAACTCGTTCACTTTCATCTGCAACACCTGTTCCAAATAGGAGAGCCTCTGAAGTGCCTGGAGCTTCTCTGGGAGGAGGGAGTCTGCTGCAGGCTCAGCCGCCTGAGAGACCTTCTCTGCCAGATCAGAAAGCTGGAGAGCTCTTCCTCTGAGGCCCTGAAGACCGAGCTGCAGTTTCTGGAAAGAGAGGGAAGCACATTAGGGCTTTTATGAATTTTTATGAACTTAGGCAGATTGGGAGCGGGTGGGCAGGAAGGGATGGGCCAGTGTTTGTCTCTTGTGGCCCTTCCTTGCCTACTCAGGGAATTGCTGATCGCCACTGTGGGATGGTAGGTGAATTCCCTCCAGGCAAGGCTGCATTCTGGAGATTGCAGTGGGACATGAAATTGGGGTCACTGTAGGTGGGCAGCTAGTTATAAGTTCTTCTATTGTGCAGGGGGTTGGACTAGATGACCCAGGATATCCCTTCCAGCTCTATGATTCTAAATTCCGTCTAAACATCCGGAAGAAGTTCCTGCCAGAGTGGTTTCTCAGTGGAACAGGCTTCCTCAGGAGGTGCCACCTTTGGGGATTTTTCTCCATCTTTGGGGATTTTTAAACAGAGGCTGGATAGCAATCTGAAGTAGAGGCTGATTCTGGGAAGGTTCAAGGGGGTGGCAGGTGACAGTGGATGAGCAAGAGGGTGGTGAGTGTCCTGCACAGTGAGGGGATTGGACTAGATGACCCGAAGGGTCCTTCCAACTCTAAGATTCTAAATGAAAGACAGGATAGTATTTAGGATGCTAGCCAGGCTGATAATGAGGAAAGTCAAGGGACACTTGCATTTTTGCAGACCATTTGTCTGTGTCTGCTCTCTGCCCAAGATGTCTCCCTGCTGTGTGGACTTCCCACCTGGTGCAGAAATGAGGTCAGCAGTGCCAGTTTCTCCCACACCGCTTCTAGAGATCTGCTTCTAGATAGGGATGGGCGATTCGGCTCAGGTAAAATTCTTTAATCGATGCTGATTCGAGTACCTTTTGGGTTTATCCCAGCTGAATTGCACATCCCAACGAGTCGAACCGGAGAAGGCTGAAGTGCAGGGGTAGTCAAACTGCGGCCCTCCAGATGTCCGTGGACTACAATTCCCATGAGCCCCTGCCAGCATTTGCTGGCAGGGGCTCATGGGAATTGTAGTCCACGGACATCTGGAGGGCCGCAGTTTGACTACCCCTGCGCAAGTGATCCAGGCTTGATTCGCCTGACTGAGAATGGCCCTGTCGAACAACTGATCCGCAGGTGGGGGCTTTAAATGTCTCTCCAGAAGACCCATCTGAAGATGCAGAGAGTGGTCTCCTCCCCCCTCTCATGACCCCTCTGAGGCTGTGGAGAGCCCCGACCTCTACTCGAATCAATACACTGAATCAGTGATTCGAGATTCACCGAATCAGGAAAAAAAATTGAATTTGAAAAGTACTGATTTTTTCCCCTGGTGCACATCATCCCTACTTCTACTTTGGGCCCATCACATCCCTGCATCTACTTTGGGCCTGTCACAAACTCTCAGCCTGGCCACAGCTCGTCATGGAGGAGGGAAGAACGGGGTTTTAAGCCGCTTTGACTCCCAACTAGGGAGAGAAGTGGGATATAAGTACACAAATACACGAAATGCAGTGTATGTTCCTTATCTTATTTCCCTTCCATTTCCATCTTGTTATGTTCACCATTGTGGAAACGTACGTGCCCCTAGCCCACAGCTGATCAGTTAGCAACCAGGGCCCCCCACGCCTGCTATTAACACTCGAAAACACTGCAGGAGTTCTTTTTGCATATTTCCAGTGGTGTTTTCTACAAAAGGAAGCCTTCGCAAGCATTCCGAATGCAGGAAGAGGGCCAGCCAGGCCACCTGCACGATTCTTCAAGGGATGCAAATCCTGAGGATCTAACGCCCTTTGACTTCCTGCTCGCCGGTGATTAACAGTACGAAGGAACTCGCAGTCTGCCTACTCTTTATTTTTTTTACTGGGGAGGCAAGGCAGTGGAAGGTGGGGGAGGGTAAGAGGAGCGTCTCCGTTGAAAGGTATAATTTATTACTATTTCCACTTAGCATTAGATGCAAAAAAGAAGAATCGCACCTTCTGAGATCTTAATGGGCATAAAGTGAGAATAAAATGCTAATCTGCCAACCATTAGGAACAAATTTTGGCAACCCGACTGAATGCATGCCTGTCTGTCTTCCTAACCCCTTTTCCGCTTTGTGCAGCTGGGCTCTTAGGGCCGAACGAACCTGCTACTTTAAAGCGATCCATTTTAATTTCTTCCCATTATGTTTTCACACGGCGCTCATTAATGCCACAAATCTATCAGCTCACTGAGGACGAGCGTTTTGCCACAAGCCCTCAATCTCCCCTCAAAAACTGTTAGTACAGAACAGGGCTTGGGACTTAAAAGCATGCCGGATACCCAAATCGGTTCCTAAGAGTAATCCTGAACTAGAAAGCGTAAGAAATAACTCCTGAGCCATTAGAGCAGTTATTGGGGTGTGTGTGTGTGTGTGTGTGAGACAGTGTGTTTTTCTCCTCAACAAAGGAGAAATAATGATTTGCCTTTTTTCTGCATATTTTGGAAAGCGATTGTGACTAACTAGCAGGTGAGATTTTAATAGCCTCTTTGTGTCCGCCCGAATTTTCCCGCTTCTTTTTTGTTGGCCCAGAGAGGTGGAATAGCTTTCAGCAAAGCTGAACAAGAGCTCTCCGGGAGATGTCATTGCTGCTCTTTTATCGGTCAAAGAGCCTGGAAGAAAACCCTGAAATGTTTTTTGTGCAGATGGTTCCGGAAGGTAGCCCTGTTGGTCTCCAGGGCCGCAGCTAGGTATGTGTCCAGTAGCGCTTTACAGACCAACAAGGTTTTGTGGGGGTGTGAGTTTTCGAGACACAAAGCTCCCTTTGACTCTTGAAAAGTCATACCCTCCCAAATCTTGTTGGACTCTAGTCGAGCTCCTGGACTCGAATCTAGCCGTTTTCCTTGCAGCGTAAGGCCTTGCTTAGTTAATTTAATGCAAAATAGAATTGTATTTGTTTTGATTTCATTGAAGGCACTGAAATACAGAATAGAATCATAGAGTTGGAAGGGGCCACACAGGCCATCTAGTCCAACCCCCTGCTCAACGCAGGATCAGCCCTAAGCATCCTAAAGCATCCAAGAAAAGTGTGTATCCAACCTTTGCTTGAAGACTGCCAGTGAGGGGGAGCTCACCACCTCCTTAGGCAGCCTATTCCACTGCTGAACTACTCTGACTGTGAAATTTTTTTCCTGTTATCTAGCCTATATCGTTGTACTTGTAGTTTAAACCCATTATTGCGTGTCCTCTCCTCTGCAGCCAGCAGAAACAGCATCCTGCCCTCCTCCAAGTGACAACCTTTCAAATACTTAAAGAGGGCTATCATGTCCCCTCTCAACCTCCTTTTCTCCAGGCTGAACATTCTCAAGTCCCTCAACCTATCTTCATAGGGCTTGGTCCCTTGGCCCCAGATCATCTTTGTCGCTCTCCTCTGTACCCTTTCAATTTTATCTACGTCCTTCTTGAAGTGAGGCCTCCAGAACTGCACACAGTACTCCTGGTGTGGTCTGACCAGTGCCGTATACAATGGGACTATGACATCTTGTGATTTTGATGTGATGCCCCTGTTGATACAGCCCAAAATGGCCAAAATAATTGTATATCATCTTATTGGCCTCCTCCCATAAAACCTCAGACGAGCTTCCCTGGAACAAATAAGACCTGAAGTGTAGTAGTAGTAGTAGTAGTAGTAGTAGTAGTAGTAGTAGTAGTAGTAGTAGTAGTAGTAGTAATGTTATTATTGGAATTTATTTCCCGCCACTCTCGGTGAAGCCAGTTCATGGAGGGTTACAAGATAAAAAGATAAAAACACAAAGTCCCTTAAAAACCCTGCTAAAACACGGCAACTAACAGAAATACAGAAACCAACAACAACGCGGCAGCAAACCAACCCCCCACTACCTCCACTGGGGACTAGGGGAGAACTGCTGGCCACCACTGTTAGAATGTGGTGGAATTCCTTCCTTTGCCCACAGATCTTCTCTACGCCCTGGCCTCAACCACCGACTTGGCGGAAGAGCTCTGTCTTGCAGGCCCTGCGGAAAGCTGAAAGCTGCAAGCAGGCTGCGCTGACGATTAAGGTGCTACTGGGTTTGTCTTTAGTCAGGAATGTTGTCAACTTACTTGGATGTCCTTTGACTTCTGCTTCAGGAAGTCCATCGTACCGCTTGCAGGGATGGTAGCCGCCAGGAGGGAACTGCACTGCTCTTCGTGTTTGTCCAGCTGGAACGTCACCTCCGTGTGTAAGTCCGCGTATGATCCCCAAAGTTGCAAAGACGTCCGTGCTTTCTGCAGCTGATCGGCTAGCTCTTCGTGGATCAGCACCCACCTATCGGACAGACCCAGGGCGACAGCAGGATTAGTGATGGACTCGGGCCAGGAGGATTTGGGGTTCAAATCTCAACTGTGCTAGGAGGCTGACTGGATTAACCTAAGCCTGTCATTCTCTCTTGGCCTAACTGACATCGCAGAGTTGTTGTGAAACTACGAGGGGAGGAGGAAGGGAAGAGAACCAGAAGAAATTCCGTCTAAACCTCCGGAAGAAGTTCCTGACAGTTAGAGCGATTCCTCAGTGGAACAGGCTTCCTCGGGAGTTGGTGAGTTCTCCGTCTTTGGAGATTTTTACACAGAGGCTGGAGAGCCATCCGACGGAGAGGCTGATTCTGTGAAGGTTCAAGGGGGTGGCAGGTTACAAGGGATGAGCGAGAGAGTGGTGAGTGTCCTGCATAGTGCATGGGGTTGGGCTAGATGACCCAGGAGGTCCCTTCCAACTCTGTGATTCTATAAATCTATGATTATATGATTCTATGTACGTAGTCCCGACCTCCTTGGAAGAAAAATGGATTGAATATAGCAGATCTCAAAAAGAAATGCAATGCTGGAGTTAAGCCCTTCGGTCAGATTTTTCTACCAACAGGGCAATGCACAGTGGCTCAAAAAAGCAAATTTGCTAAAAAGTACGTTGAAATTTGCAGAACGGAAACATAACGTTTGCGACTACAGAAAAAAAAACCCTTTTTGAAGCCTCCCAAGAGAGCTAGAGCCCCTCCCTAATCAATGATAGTGAGTGAGGTCACTGGTCTCAAGGTCCCTGCTGCCCACCTTGACTGTAGCTGCTCTACAGTTTCTCACTTTACCTTCTGCCTTTCAACTGGCAATGCTGGGGATTGAACCTAGAACCTTCGGCATGCAAAGTAGAAGAAGAAGAAGAAGAAGAAGAAGAAGAAGAAGAAGAAGAAGAAGAAGAAGAAGAAGAAGAAGAAGAAGAAGAAGAAGACGAAGACGAAGACGAAGACGACGACGACGACAGTCGCCTTCCCATTCCTCCCCCCCACAACAGACACCTTTTGGGGTGGGTGAGGCTGAGAGAGCCCTGATATCACTGCCCGGTCAGAACAGTTTTAACAGTGCTATGTCGAGCCCAAGGTCACCCAGCTGGCTGCATGTGGGGAAGCGCAGAATCGAACCTGGCATGCCAGATTAGAAGTCCGCACTCCTAACCACTGCACCAAACTGCTTTGCCACTGAGCCACAGCCCTCTCTCTAAATGGTGTTTGGAGTTTATGCTTGGCACTCTTTAGAGGAGGGTCACTGCTCAGTAGCAAGGCATCTTTTGCAGGCAGGAAGTCTCAAGTTCAATTCCTGCCTTCTCTAGTAGAGGATGTGGAAGATCTCGGACTGAGACACTGAAGCCAGTCTGAGACCATTCTGACCTTGACGGGGCAACGTCCTGATTGGGTATAAGCCAGCATCAGGTGCCACCGTGTGGCCGGCATATCCAGCGGATGGAACTCTAGTTCTTGGTGTTGGCCTCTACTGAGGGGGGGGCTACAGTCTACACTCCATGAGATACATGAGAATCCATTCAGGCTGAGAGAGGGCTTCTACAAGGGTGGCACTTTGGAGGATAAATATTCGGATTTTGGGGCTCCAAGAGATATATTTTGATACTTTTCATCAGTGTGGGAGCCTCTTCATTCATCTTGTTTACCACTTTATAGTCCCCATTACAACATTTATATATTAGACCACTGAAGAAGACCCCAAGAGTGGTTGAAACGCATTTGGTTATCTGGTTTCTTGTCATCTCTCCATGTGTCAAAATGTATTGGATTTGTGCAATAGTGCTTGATATATGTGGATGCAAATATTTATTTCAATGCATGTTCACATCTAAAACTTAAAAACAAGTTTTATATGTGCACATGTACTGAAATAAATATTTGCATTTTAATATTTAATACATATCCGGCCGCTGCTGAACCTTTTAGGTTCCTAACTTGAGCATACAGGTTGGGTTGCTTAGCTCCTCTTTTGTTCTTTCATTTCTATCCGAGGGGGGCCAAACTGTGGCTCTCCAGATGTCCATAAACTACAACTCCCATGAACCCCTGCTAGCATCATGCTGGCAGAGGCTCATGGCAATTGTGGTTCATGGGCATCTGGAGAGCTACAGTTTGTCCACCTTGGTCTATACCAGGGGTAGTCAACCTGTGGTCCTCCAGATGTCTATGAACTACAATTCCCAGGAGCCCCTGCCAGCGTTTGTAGTCCATGGACATCTGGAGGACCACAGGTTGATTACCCCTGGTCTATACTTTCTCTGTCTGAGTCCCCGGAGAACCAGTGCCTGTCAGGGTAGGCAATTTTGGCTTAGTTAGACCAAATCCTGCTTGGTAAAAAGCACCTTGATACGTATTACCGTTGCTGTTTCCTGGTTTGATACTTCCTATATGAGGATTATCACAAGGCTGTCAGGAGGAGCAAAAGATTGGATCTTTTTCAGTCTTTTGACCATGGAGGAGCTCTTGAAATATCTTTCAGGCTTCAAGGAGCTCCGGAAATGGGCCGGAAGTGATGTCAGATGGCCACGCCTCCCTGCCACGCTCAAGGAGGGCTGAGGTGGTTTGAGACCAAGAGTAGGCATCTAGGCTCCGCCCCCTTTCCCAGGCATGGTCACCACATGAGAACGCCACCCGCAGTCAATGCAAGTGAACAGTTTCCTGCTTCCATGAAAATTCTGGGAATAGCTTGTGCCTGAGTCTTTTAAGGCAGGATATAAGGGGAAGGCAGGGAAGCTCTCATGGGAATTCTGAGGAACCCTGGTTGGGAATCCCTGGATTTGAGGGAGGATCTACAGTACAGGTAATCTTCTATGCTGAGTCATTTGCAAGATCAATCTAACCCCAGTGAATGAAGGTGACATAGAGAACAAACCCAAACACACTCTTACACAGGTCCAATCAGGGAGACCCACTCCCGGGAAAATGTTCTGAGGATTGTCTTGACAGATATACCCCCTCTACTTTCTACTCATCTAAGTTAACCATTGAAGCCTGACCTGTGAAACAACTCCTGGCAATTTCCAGGCCACCCCAACCTGAACAGAAACTATGATGGGGACCCCTGATGTAAATACACACACATTTGTTGTACCTTTTATGTGCCTCTTTGTATTTCTGGTCAATAAGGCTCGAACACGTGGGATGACACAACTTCTTCAGATCATCGCCAGCAGCTTGGAGTCTAGCCCAGACCTCTTCACTCGCCTCTGTTTTATCTTGAAGAGACTGTGGGGGGGGAAATGCCACACGGTGAGTTATGTTGGACTTCCCTTAGATGAACCCACGAGTCAGTTCAGGTGCTCCTGGTAGACTCAGTCAGCGAGGCCTTCTGTCCACCAGGTTGGCATTTCCTCAGGGAGATGCCATGTCTTTGGGCAGTGGTCTAATGGAGTAGTCTGCCAGAGCAGATGCGGAGAGCATCAACGGTGGTCATTTTTTGTAAGGCCCGTGAAGCTATATTGACTGGGAGAACCATGTTAGGCTGATTCTCTTGTCTGGTCTTGTTTTTTTAGATTCTTTCTTTCTCATTGCATAGGTGGCCTCAAAGGCAGGACAAGGCAGGCCATACATTGGAAGCAAATAATGCATGGGAAGTAATTCTAAGAGGCAAGTGTGGTACTTGGTGTCAACAAGCATTCACCTCTCATCACTCAGACCATGTGACGTCATCTCCTTAAATGCCTGTCCCGGTTTCCAGGTCTTTCCAGCGTCCAGGACGAATTCCATGTTTGTAACTTTGAAGCTTTCCGTGGCTTTGCCTTCCCTTCTGTTCCTTTCCTCTCATATCCATGCCTATAACCCAGCCTTTCTCAACTTTTTTAGCATTGGGAAACCCCTAAAACATTATTCAGCCTTCGAGAACCCCCCCCCCAAAAACAGTGAGATGGTGCAGGATATGGTTGGGAAGCCGAGCTGTGGACACCTCCATCAGGGGGCCCTCCCCTTCCCCATCCCATCCAAGCCCATCATTGGCTATCTTGGGAGAGGGGGCAGGTCGACATGACCATATATGATCCTATCACCCGATAAACGCTTAACAAATTCTAAAAATATATTAAAGACTAACTAACTCTCACCTGCCAGGGCCGTCAAGAAACCTCAGGGTTTCACAAAACCATGGTGGAGAAAGCCTGCTCTAGTTTGATACCCTAACCACTTCCGCACACTGGCTTTCAATAAGTAAAAGGTAAAGGTATCCCCTGTGCAAGCACCGGGTCATGTCTGACCCTTGGGGTGACGCCCTCCAGCGTTTTCATGGCAGACTCAATACGGGGTGGTTTGCCAGTGCCTTCCCCAGTCATGACCGTTTACCATCCAGCAAGCTGGGTACTCATTTTACCGACCTCGGAAGGATGGAAGGCTGAGTCAACCTTGAGCTGGCTGCTGGGATCGAACTCCCAGCCTCATGGGCAGAGCTTTCAAACTGCATTTCTGCTGCCTTACCACTCTGCGCCACAAGAGGTTCTATTTTCAATAATTAGGAGGGGCAATTCTGGCCCTGTGTGGCTGGTCATCTAAGTGGATCCCACAACTCCAAACGTCCCTGGGAGGAGAAAGGACCGCTCCCTCCAAAGTCTGCTGTCCAAAGCAGCTGTTTTCTTCAGGAGAGATTATCGCTGTTGCCTGGAGATGAGCTGTAATTCCAGGGGATCCCCACATCCCACTTGGAGCCTGGCATCCCTAAACCACAGTGGGGTGCACAGAGTCCCCCCTCCAAACCAGCCTTTTTCCCCTAGGGAGCTGATCTTTATAGTCTGCAGATGAGCTCTAATTCCAGGAGATCTCCATGCTCCACCTGGAGGAAGGTTGGAAATATTCCTTGAGGTCTGGAGATGGGGCCTCACCGCCCACTCTCCAAAGCTGCCCGTTTGCCCCTGCAGAGCGGGCCTTTACAGTCTGGAGATAAGCATGTTTGCAGGGGTGATGTTCCCCTGGCAAAACCCACACTAGACCACTGGACAGCATGCAACAGGCTTCACGACAAATACATAAACACACACACATAAATGTGTGCTTACGTGAGATGGCTTTAAAATGTCTACTTCCTCGGAGGTTTTTGAGCAGAGGCTAGCTAGCCACCTGATAGAAATGCTGATCCTGAGAACTTAGGCAGATGGTGAGTGGGTGGGCAGAAGAGATTGTGTTGTTTCCTGGCTCTTGTGGCCCTTTCTTGCATGTTCAGGGAAATGCCGACAGCCACTTAGGGGTTGGGAGGCGAATTTCCTCCAGGACAGACTGGCCGGAGTTTCTGGGGGGGGGGTTGAAGGGGGAGCATCATCTGGGCATGGAATTGGGGTCACTGTGGGCGGGCAGGTAGCTATGAATTTCCTGCATAGTGCAGGGGGTTGGACGAGATGACCTTGGAGGCCCATTCCAACTCTTATCGTTCTATGATTCTAAGAGAGGTACCTGGAGGTTTTCCACCTGGCTTCTCAGGGTCTCCAGCGTAATCACGGGGGGCTTGCTGTGCTCCGAGCAGTAGAAAGCTCTGGCAAGGACAGATACGGCTTCTTCCCACGCTTCATCGTAAAGCCGCCACTGCTCTAAAGAAATCAGGGCGGAGGCCTTCAGAGCAGCAACCTGCAACGCAAGAAGGCAAGACGCACTTTAAGGACGGTGGTGCCACTTCTGCTCTGCAAAGCACACGCCAGCAACTGCACAGATGCAGGCGAAACGTTAGGAGCAAAAATGACCAGTGCACAGCCCTGTGACCCAGGAAAACTTCGAAAGCTGGTGAATTCCATCCCTGAAAGCTTTCGATGATGCACAGCGTTTGTTTTTAAATGTTATTTTTTTGCACTCTTTTTTTCGGAGGCATGCGGAAGAAAAGCCTTTGCCAATTTAACAAATTAACCCGACGGGTTTCTCAGGCCCCGGGCAGGGGCTTCAAACCAGCTGTTCCAAAAGGGAGACTGCACCTGAGAGAGAAGCGTCGAAACTGTTTTCGTTACTAATTTAACTCAAGGCCGAGATCCTGCGGTGCTGGCAGACTCCATCCTCAGATCACCCTGCTGGAAGATGCTTTCCAGAAATAATATACTGGCTTCCTGTATGTTGCCAGAGTCCACGGGCAAATGCAACGGAGCATCTCTTCATGTGCTTAAAGTGGGGGGCCAGCTTTATGGGGTGGTTAAGAGTAATGGACTCCCATCTGGAGAGCCAGGCTTGATTCCCTGCTCCTCTATATGCAGCCAGCTGGGTGACCTTGAACTAGTCACAGTCCTGATAGAGCTGTTCTGACTGTAATAATTACTCCCAGTATCTCTTGAAGGTAGCCCCTAATTGACATGCCTACCTGGTTGACAACTTGGGTTCTCTGTTGGTCCAGTTCGTTAACCCTTGATGCCATCTCCGCAGGAAGTTCTGTGCAGTCACCCAGAGCTCGTTTCAGCTGGTCCACATCCTCCAATTTGGTGGCCAAATGGCTTTCTAGGGCCTGGGAACAAAAGGGACAGGAATGACAACTCTCCTCTGTGCTGATTTTCTTACATTTGTGCCTCACCTTTCTATGTCCCGCCCCCATGGAGACCCAAAGCAGCTGACATTGTCCTCCTGTCCTCCCTGTTGTAGAATCATAGAATAGAATCATAGAATCATAGAGTTGGAAGGGGCCATACAGGCCATCTAGTCCAACCCCCTGCTCAACGCAGGATCAGCCCTAAGCATCCTAAAGCATCCAAGAAAAGTGTGTATCCAACCTTTGCTTGAAGACTGCCAGTGAGGGGGAGCTCACCACCTCCTTAGGCAGCCTATTCCACTGCTGATCTACTCTGACTGTGAACATTTTTTTCCTGATATCTAGCCTTTATCATTGTACTTGTAGTTTAAACCCATTACTGCGTGTCCTCTCCTCTGCAGCCAACAGAAACAGCATCCTGACCTCCTCCAAGTGACAACCTTTCAAATACTTAAATACTTCAAATACTTGTTGTACTCACAACAAGCCTGCGAGGTAGACTGGACTGAAAGTCTGTGACCCACCCAAGATCACCTAGCAAAGTTCCAAGACAGATTGAAGACTTCAGCTTGGGTCTCCCAAATCTTAGTCTCACACTTTGACAAGAGCTTAATCCAAGACACATTCATTTTCAGGAGTGCTGCTTTTTTGGGGGGGAAATCCCAATTTTTGATTATAGCCTTAAAGGTGAGGAAGAGGAAGGGAAACAGATGGGGAAAACAAGATCATACATACAGCCATTTGCAAAGAGCAGAAAAATGATTTCGGGTTATGTGACTCACGAGTAAAACCCAGCACAGCAGTTTACAGAATATAAATTTGAGCCATGGCCTAGATCAGGGGTAGTCAAACTGTGGCCCTCCAGATGTCCATGGACTACAATTCCCAGGAGTCCTGGGAATTGTAGTCCAGGGACATCTGGAGGGCCGCAGTTTGACTACCCCTGGCCTAGATAGATGTGGTATATGGAGAAACACCCCAAGAGACCACTGTCAAGGGATCTGAAAGCCAAAGTCCCAACTAAGAGTAATTTGGGAAAACAAGGAAGAAGAAGAAGAGTTGGGTTTTTACACTCCGCTTTTCACTGCCTGAAGGAGTCTCACAGCAGCTTACAATTGCCTTCTTGTCCCCGCAACAGACCCCCTGTGAGGTATGTAGGGCTGAGAGAGCTCTGGCAGAACTGCTCTGTGGGAACAGCTCTAGCAGGACTCCCAACTGACTGCATGTGGAAGAGGAGTGTGAAAATCCAACTGGGGTCACCAGATTAGATGCTGCTGCTCTTAAGCACTACACCAATCAGCCAGTGCCCAAGGGAAGACACTTTTAGCCCCCCCCCCCCCGTTCTAAGAACAAGGAAGATAACTCTGTAAGGTGGGACACTGACACGGCAAGTTCCAGAAAAGAATTATCCTGGTAGCTGTAGCCAACAGGGAATAAACTACTAGATTTAGATTGAAGCCCCAAAGCCCAAGAACACCACAAAGTGTAAGTGATTTATTATAAAACTGTGCAGGAACAAGGGCAGTGAATAGTGAGGATAAAATAGTAACACTAAAATAATCTCAGCTAGGCATATTTACGATCCAGATGTTACCCAGCAAGATGGAGTAGTTTACTTCAACTCAAGCATAAGCCTCAAGCATAAGCCTTGCGGAAAAGTTCCGCCTTGCCCGCCCTATGGAACTGGGTAAGTTCCGTTAGGGCCCTGACGTTCTCAGGGAGCTCATTCCACCAGGCAGGGGCCAAGGCTGAGGAAGCCCTGGTCCAAGTTGAGGCCAGCTGGATTTTCTTTAGGGAAACTGATCTCTGTAGAGGGGAAAGGAGCTGTAATTCTGGAGGATCCCCTGGAGGCTAGCATTCCTACATCACTCACTGCCTGCTCCTTTGAACTAGAAATGCCAGGGATTGAACCTGGGACCTTCTACACACCAACTGAAGGCTCTACCCCTGAGCCATTACCCTTTCCCAACATTTCAAGGCAGGGGAAACAAACCCCTGACAGTGGATGAGCGAGAGGGTTGTGAGTGTCCTGCATAGTGCAGGGGGTTGTTGTTGTTGTTAGTTGCGAAGTCATGTCCGACCCATCGCGACCCCATGGACAATGATCCTCCAGGCCTTCCTGTCCTCTATCATTCTCCAGAGTCCATTTAAGTTTGCACCGACTGCTTCAGTGACTCCATCCAGCCGCCTCATTCTCTGTCGTCCCTTTCTTCTTTTGCCCTCGATCGCTCCCAGCATTAGGCTCTTCTCCAGGGAGTCCTTCCTTCTCATGAAGTGGCCAAAGTATTTCAGTTTCATCCTCAGGATCTGGCCTTCTAAGGAGCAGTCAGGGCTGATCTCCTCCAGGACTGACCGGTTTGTTCGCCTTGCAGTCCAAGGGACTCGCAAGAGTCTTCTCCAGCACCAGAGTTCAAAAGCCACAATTCTTTGACGCTCGGCCTTCCTTATGGTCCAACTTTCACAGCCATACATTGCAACTGGGAAAACCATAGCCTTGACTAGATGCCTCAATGGACTCAGCCACAAGCTATTCCTGGCATTGCTGTAAAAGCAGGGAACCGGCCACTTTCACTGACCTGGGTGTGCTGAACCTGGAGGCCTACTGCTGCCTCCAACTGCCTCCTTTCCACCCCATCCCCAGTCCTCCTCGGGCAGGGCAGGAAGGTGCTGCCAGCTGACATCGCTTGTGGCCCAGTTCCAGGGCCCCCTGAAGCCTGACAAATATTTCAGGGGCTCCTCCATGGTCAAAAGGTTGACAAGGGCTGATCTAAATATATACCCCATCACCACCCGTCCTGCAGGGAGTAACTAGCCCCACTCCCTAATTAGATATACAGATTATGTATAGAAAATGGACAAGATTTGGACTATTGCTTTAAAAAACGGTAATAATTATTGCGATATGCAAAAGTTACGGCTAAGAGCCAAACGCAAGGTCCAAGACGACTGGGGGCACCCCAGGCTCAAACACTTTTAGGTTCGCTTCACATTTGTTATTTGAGTCTGCTATTTCTGTCCCACTCTTCAGCCAGCAGGCGCTTCGAAGCGGCTTATAAAAA
Organism: Paroedura picta; assembly: GCF_049243985.1. NCBI lineage: Eukaryota > Metazoa > Chordata > Lepidosauria > Squamata > Gekkonidae > Paroedura > Paroedura picta. Next base: position 173,689,440 of record NC_135370.1, read on the forward strand.
TAACCCACATTTTAAAATACTATAAAAACAACAGAAATGCCACCCAAAAAACCAAAACACCGCACAATAATTCAGTTCTCATATTGGTTATTAGTGTTATTATCTTAAAGGAAGATTCAGGGGAATCATAGAATCATAGAGTTGGAAGGGACCTCCTGGGTCATCTAGTCCAACCCCCTGCAGGACACTCACTGTGCTATCGCTCATGCACTATGCCTGCCACACTGTGCCTGCCACAGTCCCTGTTTAGCTCGTTACTCTTTCCAATATCTAACAGAGCGCCTCCCTCTTCACGCCTAGGAAAGTCAATGTACATAGAAGCTTGTAACTCTTTTTAGGATGGTACTGTGGGAAAACCAGAATGACACAAAGTCTGCAGACATATGTATGCCTGTTTAAAAATTTCCAAAGATGGAGAACCCACCACCTCCCAAGGAAGCCTGTTCCACTGAGGAACCGCTCTAATTGTCAGGAACTCCTTCCGGATGTTTAGATGGAATTTCTTTTGCATTAATTTCATCCCATTGGTTCTGGTCCATCCCTCCAGGGCAAGAGAGAAGAACTCTGCTCCATCCTCCATATGGCACCCTTTTAAAATACTTGAAGATGGTTATCAGATCTCCTCTCAGTCGTCTCCTCTCCAGGCTAAACAAGACCAAGCTCCCCCAACCTTTCTTCATATGTCTTGGTCTCCAAACCCCTCACCATCTTTGATGCCCTCCTCTGGACACGCTCCAGTTTGTCTATATCCCTACATCCAATAATTGGCCAATGGGGGGGGGGGGGTCGACATGATCATGTATGGTCATATCACCCGATAGATGTTTAACAAAATTTAAAAACATATATAAAATTAATTCACTCCCGCCATTTAGGAAAGCCTTCCAGGGCTGTCAAGAAACCCCAGGGCTGTCAAGAAACCCCAGGGTTTCATGAAACCCTAGTTGAGAAAGCCCGAGCTAAGGAAACAATTTGTGCATGTAGATTCTTAAAGTCTATATTTTACTCCTTTATGGGTAAGTTTACTTTGTATTCTTATAATTGCAATTTTACTTCAATGTTTTTACTGCATTTTATTGTTGCTATAACTCATATATTGAACGATGTTAAGGCCTGGGGCTATAACACTAATAAATTATACACGTGTTTCTTGGTGCAAGATGCAATGTGCGTATTTTTGGTTTTTTTTTTTTTTTTGTCCAAGCCAGTTTTATACACAGGCCTAGCGATAAGAAATGTTTTTGCAAAGCTTTTAAGACGGCCCCCACCCCCGCCCCCGCCCCCCCGCACCTAAGATCTTGCAAAATTGTACCTGTCTGCAGTTAACCCCCCTCATTCTCTTCCTTTCTCCCCTAGTGAGTGTACTTGTTCACTCAGAGCGTTTCAATCTGTCCCTTATTTATTAACGAAACTTCTTACGAACTAGTTGGCACGAATCCCTCTGTCCCCTGAGTAGGAAAACAAAATACACCGGGGCTCGACAAAACATTCTAAGGCATAAATAGCCAAATTATGCGCTACTTCACTGCTTCTGGAAGGGGAGAGAAAGGAGAAACCATGGCAACAAAAGAAAACAAATCTTGCACCTAGGAGGAGGAGGAGGACGGGTGTGAGACGGTCACAACGAATACTGTTAAACTATTATTAGTTTGGGAATTAGGGGTGAAGGGCTGCCACTGTCAATGGACCGGGGTAATCGATTAGCAACATTTCTGATTGACATAAAAGGCAGCATCAATAAGTTTAGTAACCGATAAAAATTAATTATTTTTCTTATAAGTGTCTATTATTAAGGGCAGATGGCTGGTAGCATCTCGGGAAAAGAAGTATCTTATTTGTTAGATGCATGCTGCCACAGCACCCTTTGAAAAGAGGCATTTGGTTCAATGTCCAAATGAAAGGGGCAGAGGGCCAAAGGCAGAATTCCTCTTTTACGAATGCAAGAAAAGCCTTGCTTTTATCTTGTTGGCTCTCAAGAATAACTGGCTGGTCAGTTATATATTACTTATTCCTACTGTTATGCTGGTCAATTCATAGTCTGACGAAGAGTGCTTGCACTTGAAAGCTCATGCCTTGAATAAATCTTTGTTGGTCTTCAAGGTGCCACTGGACTCTGATTTTACTGGCTGGTCACAGGGTGAGATAGTGTTACCCTGGCAAGTGCCCGCATCAAGGAGGCAGGCTTCAAGAGGTCACCTCCATATGCCTGGCACATATTGGGCACTGTGCAGGCTGGCACACACAGAGACCAGACTGACAGATACTCAATATGGAAAGTCATCGGATACATTTCTTGGTCAAGGAGGTCAGGTTGGACTCAATCTTGTCTGCTAGAACAAGATGGAAAAATTCCCTTCTCCAGTTCCTCTAGACCAGTCTAACAAATTTAAGCCTCAACGGGCAGTTAGGGGAAGTTAAGGGTTTTAAGGCAGATGTATGTAACCCGCCACGAGCCGTCAGGGAGACAGGAGGCTGGACTGGATGGACCCCTGGTCTGATCCAGCAGGGCTCTTCTGATGTTCTTAGGAAGGCCTCGGCCTCTCTGCCCTGTTGTTGGCCCTCCAGAGGAAGTGGCTGGCCCCTGTGTGAGACAGGAGGCTGGACTGGATGGACCCCTGGTCTGACCCAGCAGGGCTCTCCTGATGTTCTTAGGAAGGCCTCGGCCTCTCTGCCCTGTTGCTGGCCCTCCAGAGGAACTGGCTGGCCCCTGTGTGAGACAGGAGGCTGGACTGGATGGACCCCTGGTCTGACCCAGCAGGGCTCTCCTGATGTCCTTAGGAAGGCTTCAGCCTCTCTGCCCTGTTGCTGGCCCTCCAGAGGAACTGGCTGGCCCCTGTGTGAGACAGGAGGCTGGACTGAATGGACCCCTGGTCTGACCCAGCAGGGCACTTCTGATGTTCTTAGGAAGGCCTCGGCCTCTCTGCCCTGCTGCTGGCCCTCCAGAGGAACTGGCTGGAGCCTGTGTGAGACAGGAGGCTGGACTGGATGGACCCCTGGTCTGACCCAGCAGGGCTCTCCTGATGTCCTTAGGAAGGCTTCAGCCTCTCTGCCCTGTTCCTCCAGAGGAACTGGCTGGCCCCTGTGTGAGACAGGAGGCTGGACTGGATGGACCCCTGGTCTGACCCAGCAGGGCTCTTCTGATGTTCTTAGGAAGGCCTCTGCCTCTCTGCCCTGCTGCTGGCCCTCCAGAGTAACTGGCTGGCCCCTGTGTGAGACAGGAGGCTGGACTGGATGGACCCCTGGTCTGACCCAGCAGGGCTCTTCTGTTGTTCTTAGGAAGGCCTCGGACTCTCTGCCCTGTTGCTGGCCCTCCAGAGGAACTGGCTGGCCCCTGTGTGAGACAGGAGGCTGGACTGGATGGACCTCTGGTCTGACCCAGAGGGGCTATCCTGATGTCCTTAGGAAGGCCTCGGCCTCTCTGCCCTGTTGCTGGCCCTCCAGAGGAACTGGCTGGCCCCTGTGTGAGACAGGAGGCTGGACTGGATGGACCTCTGGTCTGACCCAGAGGGGCTATCCTGATGTCCTTAGGAAGGCCTCTGCCTCTCTGCCCTGTTGTTGGCCCTCCAGAGGAACTGGCTGGCCCCTGTGTGAGACAGGAGGCTGGACTGGAGGGACCCCTGGTCTGATCCAGCAGGACTCTTCTGATGTTCTTAGGAAAGCCTCGGCCTCTCTGCCCTGTTGCTGGCCCTCCAGAGGAACTGACTGGCCCCTGTGTGAGACAGGAGGCTGGACTGGATGGACCCCTGGTCTGACCCAGCAGGGCTCTCCTGATGTCCTTAGGAAGGCCTCGGACTCTCTGCCCTGTTGCTGGCCCTCCAGAGGAACTGGCTGGCCCCTGTGTGAGACAGGAGGCTGGACTGGATGGACCCCTGGTCTGACCCAGCAGGGCTCTCCTGATGTCCTTAGGAAGGCCTCGGCCTCTCTGCCCTGTTCTTGGCCCTCCAGAGGAACTGGCTGGCCCCTGTGTGAGACAGGAGGCTGGACTGGATGGACCCCTGGTCTGACCCAGCAGGGCTCTCCTGATGTCCTTAGGAAGGCCTCGGCCTCTCTGCCCTGTTGCTGGCCCTCCAGAGGAACTGGCTGGCCCCTGTGTGAGAAAGGATGCTGAACAAGAAGGATCATTGCAGGGGTCTTCTTACATTCTAATGAAGGCCTTGATCTCTATGTGGAATTTTTAAATAGTATTTTTTCATTATTTATGTTCACTTTATTGCACACTGTCTTGAGCCCAGTGTTTCTGGAAAGGCACAATGGGACCAAATCTAGAAGAGCTAGGGTTTTTTTATACCGCGCTTTTAACTGCCTGAAGGCGACTCAAAGTGGCTTACAAACACCTTTCCCTTCCTCTCTCCAGAACAGAACCCTATGAGATAGGTGAGGCTGAGGGAGATCTTACAAGACTGCTCTGAGACAACAGCTCTAGGAGAACTGTGACTAGTCCAAGGTCACCTGGCTGGCTGCATATGGAGGAGTGGGGAATCCAACCTGGTTCTCCAGATTAGAGTCCACCACTCTTTAACCACTACACCAGATCTGATGGGGAGGCTGATTCTGTGAAGGCTCAAGGGGGTGGCAGGTGACAGTGGATGAGCGAGAGGGTTGGGAGTGTCCTGCATAGTGCAGGGGGTTGGACTAGATGACCCAGGAGGCCCCTTCCAACTCTAGGATTCCATGATTGATTCTATACACCGTTCTGGCTCTCTAGCTGACTTTTCACTCAATGGAACCAGGGAGGAGATGTTCCAGAGGGATCTATCAAGGCTGGACTAGGGGGCATCAGCTTTTCTCCTCTCCTGCATTGCCTAACATACCATGTTTGTTGCTTTTCACCGGTGGCAAAGCTGCCGGGATCCAACCCATAAACACACATTCCAATTTACCTTGCACTCTTCCACTGTGTTCTGTGCATGGATGAAACTCAATGGCTTCTCCAGAAGCGCCAGCCTTCTGCTTTGGGCTTCCAGCCAACTGCCCAAGGACTGGGCTCTGTTTTCATTCTCAGTCACCGTCTCCAAAATGTGCTCCAGTTCCTTTATCTGCAAGTTAGCGGTGGAGAAAATTATTTATTTAGGCGTCCGGTTTGCTTGCTGCCTCTCCAGACACCTGGTTGAGGCACTCAGTAAAGTACAAATAAAAGCATGCAAAATCAGGAATAAAAGCCAGCTGTAAAGGCTGCATAAAAAGAGCAGTAAAACCATCACATTAAAAAAGATAATATAAAACTTTAATTGATGGGGGGAGGAGGAGGTGAAGGAGAAGGAGGAGGAGAAGGAGGAGGAGGAGAAGGAGGAGGAGAAGGAGAAGAAGGAGAAGGAGAAGGAGAAGGAGAAGGAGAAGGAGGAGAAGGAGAAGAAGGAGAAAGGCAAGAAGGAGGAGAAGGAGAAGGAGAAGGAGAAGGGGAAGGGGAAGGAGAAGGAGAAGGAGAAGAAGGAGAAGAAGAAGGAAAAGGAAAAGGAGAAGAAGAAGGAGAAGGAGAAGGAGAAAAAGAAGAGTTGGGTCTTGCCGGGCAAACCTAATATGCACCACATTGTTTTTAGGGCATTATCCTTTAACTTTGAAACCCAGTTTTATTCACTGCTTGCTGCCTGTTTCCTATTGTCCGTATAACATCGTTTCAAATTGTGTCATTCGCCTTGAGACTCAGGGAAAATGCCAGGCTAGGAAATAAAGTTAAGGAAATAAGAAGGAAGTAAATAAGTAAGTGAAAAGCGCCCTGTGGGGACGCAGTACACAATCTGAGCTCCGGCCAAAGCCTCGACAGGGCAAACCGGCCCATGCCCGGGTTCTGTGCAAAACAATGCAGAGGGTAACGTGACCTTTTTGTTCAGAGAGCCCTGCAGCCTGTGCCACTGCAGATTCATCTCCCCGAGGCGCTCCGCAAACGCCATCCTCTCGTATCGCTTTCTTTCTACGTCGCAAGTCGTCATCTGCAGCAGCGACTGGTTCACGTAATCGATGACCCACTGCTTGAAGTTCTTTTCCATCAGGAATCCCTACGAAGAGCAAAAGGAGGGACTTAAAGCAGTGGTCCCCAACCTTTTTTTGGCTCGGGACCGGCAGGGCGATGGCCACGCCCGCGCAGCGCGCACGCGTGGCTGCGCCCGTACGGCCGGGCCGCACACGCGCACTGCGCAGCCGAAATCGCACATGCGCGGCACTTTCGCGCATGTGCGAAAGTGCCGCAAATGCGCGATTTCGGCCGCGCAGCATGCATGTGCGCATGCGCAACCCTTATTCCCTCTCCCCCCCTCCCTCAGTAAGAAGCTTCCCAGGCTACAAGCTTGCGGCCTGGGGAGTTTTTTACTGCAGGGGGGGAGCGGGGAGAGGGAACCGTGGCCAGCGCCCTGGCCTTCGCGGCCCGGTACCGTGCTGCGGACCACAGGTTGGGGACCACTGACTTAAAGAAAGGAAGAAAAAGAAACCGGGAAAACAAAAAGCCTTTCCCAAGCGCCGTTTAGAGTGTGCTTGGCTGGCATTAGGAGAAGCATTAATTCACGCAAGAGTCGTGACCCATAATCTTAAACTACCCCTTGGAGAAGTCCTTTGCTAATGGGGACGGAACGTGAACTCGGAGGTTAATGCATCTTCCAGATCATTAAGCCACTTGGGCGAGGAAGGGAGAACAAAGAAATTTTTTTTTTCCGTATTTTTATCCGAAAGCTTTTTCTTGGAGATGCTAATAGAGACTCAGAGCTGTTCCTTGAGGCCAAGCGGTGTTCCTGCCACTGGGGTCCACTGATCTTGAATGGGGCTGGAGAGGACACTGCGGACAAAAGGCAGGAGACCTAGAAAGGTCCAAACAGATTCTCGAAGCCTTGATCATATATGGTCATGTCGACCAACACGCCCACTCCCAGAATGGCCAGTGACGGGCCTGGAGGGGGTGGGAAGGGGAGGGGCCCTGGGTTGGCGTGTCCACAGCTCTGCTTCCCAGCCATATTCTGCAGGATCGTGCCACTTCTGGGGTTTCTCAAAACCTGTAGAATGTTTCGGGGGGTTCTCTAAAAAAAGTTGAGAAAGGCTGCTCTAGTGTGCTACTCACTTTGTACTTCTTGAGAAGGGCCTTCACTTGGCATGCGGTACTTCTCGTATTGACAGAGGCCTCACCGTGTCTTTCTTTGTCTACGTGGTTCATCCAAGTGATTAATTCTGTGATGGCCTCATTAGAAGGCAGCTTGGCCATCAGGAGCTGTGGGAAATAATGCGGAGATTCCTCTTTTTCCGTTTGCACAGGTGAATTCATAGCATTTGCACACTTAAATCAGAGAACACCGTCAACAACAACAAAAAAACCCCACAGCACAGAAGAGATTTAGTCCAAATGATGATGATTTAAGAGGAGGAAGGAAATCATGCCCCGCTGTTTGGATGCAAGGAAGCTATTTCAAGAGAAGACGATCTAATGAATTTTTGCAAAGCGCAAGGCCCTCATAGAATCATGGAGTTGGATGCTACCTCGTGGGTGTCATCTAGCCCAACCCCCTGCCCTGTGCAGGACACTCACCACCCTATCGCTCATCCACTGTCACCTGCCACCCCCTTGAACCTTCACAGAATCAGCCTCTCTGTCAGATGGCTCTCCAGTCTCTGCTTAAAAATCTCCAAAGATGGAGAATCCACCACCTCCCAAGGAAGCCTGTTCCACTGAGAAACCACTCGAACTGTCAGGAACTTCTTCCAGAGGTTTATACGGAATTTAGAATCATAGAATCATAGAGTTGGGAGGGACCTCCTGGGTCATCTAGTTCAACCCCCTGCACTATGCAGGACACTCACAACCCTATCGCTCACCCACTGTCACCTGCCACCCCCTTGGAGTGTGGGAGAATAATAAACCGGGTTTTACAGCCTCTGTCAGCTTCATACCCTATGCCTTCTTTGGCCTTGATAAGGCCATCTGCCCTGTAGTGCAGAGGTAGTCAACCTCCAGATGTCCATGGACTACAATTCCCATGAGCCCCTGCCAGCATTTGATGGCAGGGCTCATGGGAATTGTAGTCCATGGACATCTGGAGGACCACAGGTTGACTACCCCAGCTGCGGTGTTTCAGGTCCTGCAACTTACACATCTTTGCAAGTTGAAATGTATGCACCAAAGCGTTGGGGTTGTTTTTACCCCTCCTTGCACTGAACGGGGAAAACTAAATATGCATATTGGATTAAATGGAAACTAGAATTATATTCTCCAGATGTCCTTATGAAAATATATGTGCTCTTAATTTCCCCTGGTGTCTTTGCTGCTGTTCTGTTCTTGCAAACAGAAGCACTTATAGAATCTTGGGGTTGGAAGGGGCCATACAGGTCATGAACCCCCTGCTCAATGCAGGATCAGCCTGGACAAAGTTTGATTCTTTTTTTTCTTTCAGTTGCTATCATGTTCAAAGCAAGTGCAAGCACCTTTTATTTCTATGATGACCTATTTTGGAGTTGAACCTCACAGTGGAGTAGCAAAATACACTTTTTCTTCTATTGAGAGTTAAAAAAAAATCATTTTCACAGTCTCCCAGAACTCCATAGGAACATAAGAGAGGGCATGTTGGCTCATGCCAATTGCCCATCCAGTCCAACGCTCTGTGCCACATAGTGGCCAAAATCCAGGGGCCATCAGGAGGTCCATCAGCAGGGCCAGAACTCCACATTCTTTCCATAGTTGCCTCCCCAAGCACCAAGAATACAGAGCATCATTGCCCCAGACATAAGAGAAGCCATGTTGGATGAGGCCAATGGCCCATCCAACCCAACACTCTGTGTCATGTAGTGGCCAAAGCCCAGGGACCATCAGGAGGTCCACCATAACAAGGCCAGAACTCCAGAATCCCTCCCACTGTAACCCCCCCCCAAGCACCAAGAACACAGAATATCACCACCCTCAATATAAGAACATAAGAGAAGCCACATTGGATCAGGCCAATGGCCCATCCAGTCCAACACTCTGTGCCACGCAGTGACCAAAACCCGGTGCCATCAGGAGGTCAACTAGCAGGACCAGAACTCCAGAAGCTCTCCCACTGTTGCCCCCAAAGCACCAAGAATACAACTTGCCCTTTTCTGCACTTTTTCCAATACTGCAATATCATTTTGAGGTATTGAAAGTAAATGCATTCTCTCTCAGGGGAAATTTGTTTTCAAAAACCTAGAGTTTGGCATGTATGTCTTTGTCCTGATCCTGAGGACTTGCTTTTAAGTTTGCACTAATTATAGAAGAAGAAGAAGAAGAAGAAGAAGAAGAAGAAGAAGAAGAAGAGTTGGTTCTTATATGCTACTTTTCTCTACCCGAAGGAGGCTCAAAGGGGCTTACATTCGTTGTCCCTTTCCTCTCCCCACAACAGACACCCTGTGAGGGAGGGGACGCTGAGAGAGCCCTGATATCACTGCTCGGTCAGAACAGTTTTATGAGTGCCGTGGCGAGCCCAAGGTCACCCAGCTGGCTGCATGTGGGGGAGTGCAGAATCGAACCTGGCATGCCAGATTAGAAGTCCGCAATCCTAACCACGACACCAAACTAGCTCTCTGAACACAACCTCTGAACAGAGAGCAGGCCACATAAAACAAGGAGAGAGCAGCCCTCTCTATGGGAGCTCTCGGCTATCACTGGATAATGCACTTTCAATGCATAACAGGAATCATTCCCAACCGGATTTTCCTATATGGAACAGGAAAGTCCAGTTGCAAATGACTGGATTGGAGCATTAAGAGTGCCTTATCCACTGTGTGTCAAAGCAGCTTATTTCAGTTGTAGAATAGCTCATGTGTCCTTTTCTGGGTGGCCCAAGCAAGCCTAATCTCAAGATAATCAGGACTTGCCTTGGTTCATACTTGTGTGGGAAACCACTGAGGAAGTCCAGGGGCAGAGGCATGCAATGGCAAAGGTTTAATATTCAAAAAATGTGCAAATCTTGCTGAGTGGTCGTGGTGGTGAGAATCTCAATTTTAAGCATCTGGACTATGATTACTATTGCAAGTCAAAGATGGAGAACAGGCACTGAACAGACCTAGGTATGGGCACAAATTGGGAGCATGCAGTTCAGTTTGGGGTTTCTTGTGTGCTTGTTTGTGAACTGCGAACCGTCATGAACTTTTAAGGGCTAAATGAAGTGGTTTGGTGACCCAGCAGAGTGTCTTCATTTTAGGGACACCAAACTCAGAGGGGATCTCCTGCCAACTCTCTTCTATCAGCCTTCAAAGTATGGTGAGGATAGGATTTATGAGGTCCAAGTTATGACCCCTCTGAAAGCCCAGAGTCACAAATCCAAGCAAATGGGATGATATTTGGCAAGCTCTGTGCAAGAAAGGAACGGCAGCAAAGAGGTGGAGGAACCCCTCTTGAAACTAAGATGATGAGTTTGAAACCGATGACAGTGTTTCCAAGGCTGGAGAATTCCACCCCCCCCCCCCCCGTCGCTTTGAAGTTTGGTAACCATTTTTTTTGATGGAAGACAGTCCAATGGAAATGTATCCATTCACAAACCCTTACCAATCTCCTTTAACAGCTTGAAAGTTTTTTTGGAAAGTTCTTGCCAGGTTGCAAACCACGAATCGTCCAACATTTCTCACAAATTTTCATTCCAGAGACAGTTTGTGCCCATCCCTAAACACAACCCAGTATATGATTTGAGTGAAATTGCAGTATGCTTACCCAGTTTTCGGATTGCACAATTGACTTTAATTGAAGAAGAAGAAGAAGAAGAAGAAGAAGAAGAAGAAGAAGAAGAAGAAGAAGAAGAAGAAGAAGAAGAAGAAGAGTTGGTCCTTTTATGCCACTTTTCTCTACCCAAAGGAGTCTCAGAGTGGCTTACAGTTGCCTTCCCTTTCCTCTCCCCACAACAGACACCGTGTGGGGTGGGTGAGGCCGAGAGAGCCCTGATATTCCTGCTCTGTCAGAACAGTTTTATCAGTGCCGTGGCGAGCCCAAGGTCACCCAGCTGGATGCATGTAGAGGAGTGCAGAATCAAACCCAGCATGCCAGATTAGAAGTCCACACTCCTAACCACTACACCAAACTGGTTCTCTAATAGACAGGTTCATAATCAGTGGGGCATACAGAAGATTATGCAGGCCAAAAGACCAGCGGGGTTTAATTCCTCGCAGTCTGAGGGATTTTGATTTGATAGGACAGATGGCAGAGCAGCCCTTGAACCACTCCCCTCCCAAAATGATGGGTTTGCATGCTTGTTGAGCTAGTTTTGAAAGGGTAGGTTTGGAGATTTGCCGGTTACCTGGTGAAGCTTTTCTTGGATGCTTGGAAGCTGAGCCATCAGATCTGCCCACTTCTGTTCAAATCCTGCCAAAACTGACCGTAGCATGGCAGCATCGGACTCCTTAATAAGCAAAAGCTGATTGCCGGTGCTGATGACCGATGACTTCAAAGAAGATTTACCATCCACTTCTTTTAAGAATGCCTATGGCGAGGGGGAGGAAATTCACACAGGAAAGATTTTTACAAAATTATTCCATTGCAAAAAGAACGGTGGTCTGAAAGGATGATGCGTTGGCTGCACTGTAACGATTTTTAATGCAAAGAAATTGCCACCAATTCTCTCAAAAGAGCAGAATTTACTGAGCAGCAGTGTGGGGTAGCATTAGAGCAAGCTTTCTCAACCAGGGTTTCATGAAACTCTGGGGTTTCCTGATGGCCCTGGAAGGGTTCCCAAAATGGGTGGGAGTTAAATTAATTGTTATATATTTTTTTAAATTGTCAAACATTTATCAGATGATACGACTATATACGGGTATATAGTAGAAGAAGAAGAAGAAGAAGAGTTGGTTCTTATATGCCGCTTTTCCCTACCAGAAGGAGTCTCAAAGCGGCTTACATTCGCCTTCTCGTTCCTCTCCCCACAACAAACACCCTGTGAGGGAGGGGAGGCTGAGAGAGCCCTGATATTACTGAAGAAGAAGAAGAGTTGGTTCTTATATGCCGCTTTTCTCTACCCGAAGTAGTCTCAAAGCGGCTTACATTCGCCTTCCCGTTCCTCTCCCCACAACAGACACCCTGTGAGGGAGGGAAGGCTGAGAGAGCCCTGAGATTACTGAAGAAGAAGAAGAGTTGGTTCTTATATGCCGCTTTTCCCTACCCGAAGGAGGCTCAAAGCGGCTTACAGTCTCCTTCCCATTCCTCTCCCCACAACAGACACTCTGTGGGGTGGGTGAGGCTGAGAGAGCCCTGATATCACTGTTCGGTCAGAACAGTTTTATCAGTGCCATGGCGAGCCCAAGGTCACCCAGCTGGCTGCATGTGGAGGAGCGCAGAATCGAACCCGGCATGCCAGATTAGAAGTCCGCACTCCTAACCACTACACCATACTGGCTCTCTCTATATATATATGATTATCTGGACTTTCTTAAGAAAGACAGCAGTAACTGTTAGGTTAGGACTAATTTGCAATGGGAACTGACTATATATTTCTTGAGATAATATTAGACTACACTACGTATGGTATACTTGTACAGACGATGTATAGACTATGAAATAATTACTTATCAGCTGGTCGCTTTTTTTCTCTTTTACCTTTCTGTAAATGCTTTATATAATAATAAATAATAAAATTACTATTAAAAAATATATATATATGGGTATATTGACCTCCCCCCTCCCCAAATGGCCATTGATGGGCCTGTAGGGGGTGGGAAGGGGAGGGGCCCCAGGTGGGAGTGTCCATAGCTCTGCTTCCCAACCATATTCTGCACGATTGCGCCACTTCTGGGGTTTCTCGAAGCCTGAAGGATGTTTCAGGGGTTCCTCAATGGTAGAAAGTTGAGAAAGGCAGCCCTAAGCTGTGCGCATGAGTGACTGTTCACTGACACAGGAAGCCCTGCTCAGGGGCAGTCCAGACCCACAATTACAACAGTTGCATTCTGCTCAGGATATTAGCTGCTCTACTCAGTAGGCGGGAAAATTAGAGGGAACATTTGGTGGAGTTGCATTACAGCAGAACGATGCGCATTCTGGGGGCATGTGGGAATTCATGCTGTGGGGATCCATGCCCTGAATTAGACTAGGAGCTTCCCTGTAGGATTTGACCAATGTTTTTAACTACTTTTTGCCATATCTATTTATTCATGCAATTTATATACCGCCCTTATTTATTTATTTATTTATAAATTTATATACCGCTGCTCCCCAACAGTTCTCGCGGCGGTTTACATAAAAAACCATTAAAATACAATAAAATCCCATAATATACCCAGGTAAGCAGTAAAACGATAAGAACGACAATAGGTGGCAGTGGTCACATCCTCTAGAGCGGGGGTAGTCAAACTGCGGCCCTGCGGATGTCCATGGACTACAATACCCAAGAGCCCCTGCCAGCATTCGCTGGCAGGGGCTCCTGGGACTGTAGTCCATGGACATCCGCAGGGCCGCAGTTTGACTACCCCTGCTCTAGACACTCCTTCACTGTTACGTCTTGGGATTGCGTACACAGAACCAGCAGGGAGCGAGAAAAGCATATTCAAATATTTAGAACGTTATGCATGAGCAAAAAGATACAAACGCTTCTGAACTTCAAACTTACAAGGAAGCTGTGTATATTGTTGCTGACTGTGTTCAGGTCCTGGGATGCACTGAGGGACTGCTCCTTCCAAAAATTCACCCTCTGCTGAGCAGACTCCAGCCACTTCTCCAGCTCCTTTGAATCGCGGTTGTAGCTGCAGAAATATACACCGGTGGGAGACATAAAGATCAACTGGCACACCCTGCATGCCCCTCCTTCCTTTAATGTACTTCAGGGCCCCACACTGAGGTGACACAAAAGGGCTACAGGTGGTACGACTCAAAGAAGCCCACTGTAGCAGTCAGGAACCTGTGCGTAACAGCCTCAGGTGCAAAAATGTCTGCAAGAAAAGCAGTGTACTATGACTGTGTGTGATTTACAGACAAAAAGGGCATCTCCATGGTTAATTCATAGAATCATAAAGCTGGAAAGGGCCATCCAGGCCATCTAGTCCCACCCCCTGCTCAGTGCAGGATCAGCCTCAAGCATCCAGGAGAAGGATCTGTCCAGCCGCTGCTTGAAGACCCCCAGTGAAGGGGAGCTCCCAACCTCCTTAGGCAGCCCCTTCCACTGCTGAACTAGATTCGCAGAATCCTAGAGTGGGAAGGGGCCATCCAGGCCATCTAGTCCCACCCCCTGCTCAATGCAGGATCAGCCTCCAGCATCCAGGAGAAGGATCTGTCCAGCCGCTGCTTGAAGACTGCCAGTGAGGGGGAGCTCCCCGCCTCCTTAGGCAGCCCCTCCCACTGATGAACTAGACTCCTAGAATCCTAGAGTGGGAAGGGGCCCTCCAGGCCATCTAGTCCCACCCCCTGCTCAGTGCAGGATCAGCCTCAAGCATCCAGGAGAAGGATCTGTCCAGCCGCTGCTTGAAGACCGCCAGTGAGGGGGAGCTCCCCACCTCCTTAGGCAGCCCCTTCCACTGCTGAACTAGACTCCTAGAATCCTAGAGTGGGAAGGGGCCATCCAGGCCATCTAGTCCCACCCCCTGCTCAGTGCAGGATCAGCCTCAAGCATCCAGGAGAAGGATCTGTCCAGCCGCTGCTTGAAGATGGCCAGTGAGGGGGAGCTCCCCACCTCCTCAGGCAGCCCCTTCCACTGTTGAACTATTCAGACTGTGATTTTTTTCCCTGATATCTAGCCGGTATTGTTCTTGTTGTTGTTAGGTGCGAAGTCGTGTCCGACCCATCGCGACCCCATGGACAATGATCCTCCAGGCCTTCCTGTCCTCTACCATTCCCCGGAGTCCATTTAAGCTCCCACCGACTGCTTCAGGGACTCCATCCAGCCACCTCATTCTCATAGTTTAAGCCCATTCCTGCAGGCCCTCTCCTCTGCTGCCAACAGAAACCTTTTCCTGACATCCTCTTGACAACCTTTCAAATACTTAAGGACAGCAATCATGCCCTGCTGTCGTCTTTCAGTAGCACACTTCACTCGGGAGTCCCTTTGAAAACAGTCTGAAAAGATCCCTTTGAGATAAGGTTTGGCTTCTGGGCACAGTTCAGAGGGCCGGCGCTGACCTCCGGAGTCTCCAAATCAGCTTGGACGGAGGGATGCATCGAGCACAGCTTTCTGCCACATAAACCAAAAGGCAAAACATGGCATGAAGTCCCCCATGAATCAAGATGACCCCATGAAACTCCACCTCACGAGGCTTTCCAGGCAAGACTGGTTTGTCATTGGCTCCCTTTGCACAGAAACGCTGGAACATCTGCATCCCGTGTACCTTTAGGACCAATGATGTTTAGGATGCTTTAGGATGCTTAGGGCTGATCCTGCGTTGAGCAGGAGGTTGGACTAGATGGCCTGTATGGCCCCTTCCAACTCTATGATTCTATGATTCTATGGCCTGTATGGCCCCTTCCAACTCTATGATTCTATGATTCTATGGCCTGTATGGCCCCTTCCAACTCTATGATTCTATGATTCTATGGCCGGTATGGCCCCTTCCAACTCTATGATTCTATGATTCTATGGCCTGTATGGCCCCTTCCAACTCTATGATTCTATGATTCTATGGCCTGTATGGCCCCTTCCAACTCTATGATTCTATGATTCTATGGCCTGTATGGCCCCTTCCAACTCTATGGTTCTATGATTCTATGATTCTGGGTACCAACGTATTGATC
Source organism: Paroedura picta (assembly GCF_049243985.1). Classification (NCBI taxonomy): domain Eukaryota; kingdom Metazoa; phylum Chordata; class Lepidosauria; order Squamata; family Gekkonidae; genus Paroedura; species Paroedura picta. The sequence continues at coordinate 173,705,065 of NC_135370.1, forward strand.
ATTCCCAGCCCCAGAAAGGCATGCCTGGTCTCAGCCAGGGCCAGGGCCAGAGCCTTTTTGGTCCTGGCCCCTACCTGGTGGAATGAGCTCCATGTCGAGCTGCAGGCCCTGCGGGAGCTTTTGGCGTTCCGCAAGGCCTGCAAAATGGAGCTCTTCTGCCAGATCTACGGTTGAGACCAGGACGATGAGGAAGATCGGGCTCCCCCCCAGTGTCAGGCAGCAACTAGGCCATGTGGTATCGATGGCCCCCTCTTCCCACCCTTGTTATTCGATGCTTTGAGGGGGGATGGGTGATTTAGTAATACCTCCGTGTTTCTGTGCTGCTGTTGTTATGTTTATGTCCTGTATTTTAATTGGGATTTTATTGAGGTTTTAGCTAAGGACGATTGTAACCTGACACAAGGCGATCTCAAGAGTGGCAGGAAATAAATTTAACAAGAAGAAAGAAGGAAGAAGGAAGAAGAAGAAAGAAGAAAGAAGGAAGAAGAAGGAAAAAGGAAGAAGGAAGAAGAAAGAAGGAAGAAGAAAGCAGAAAGAAGGAAGAAGAAGGAAGAAAGAAGAAAGAAAGAAGGAAGAAGGAAGAAGAAAGAAGGAAGAAGAAAGAAGGAAGAAGAAAGCAGGAAGAAAGAAGAAAGAAGAAAGAAGGAAGAAGAAGAAGAAGAAGAAGAAGCAGCAGTAGCAGCTTCAGAGATCTTCCTTGGTGGTCTCTCATCCAGGTTCTGTGCAGTTCTGAAGCTCTGATAAGACTGGGCCACTGGGACTGCTGCCATTCAAACCCACCCATTCTTTCATTTATGTCCAAGCCGTTCTGCTTTGTGATCTCCCATCCTCCAAAGCACGATGGGAAGTAATGTAGGATACGGTATCTTCACACCGGCATTGATGTGAGAGAACTTCCTCTGCAGGGAAAGTTGCTTTCAGTCCTTAACTCTTCAGCTGCTGGGAGAGGAGCTCAAGCCCGATGTCACCACAGGAAAATGGGGATAAAAAATGGGCTTTTAAAGGCCGAGGGGAAGAATCTAGGTGCACTTACCTGGACAAGAGTTTGAATAAAGTCTCATGTCTTTGCAGTTCATGACCCACTTTTTGGGAAAGAGATGTCCACTGGTCTTCTAAGTTCCTGATCTGGTTTTCCAGCTCAGAGCAGTTTGTGAGCTCCATTAATTTCTTCCCTTCTTTCAGTATCTGATGATACCGCCCCTGTTCTGCTTCCATGTTCCTTTTGAGTTGCTAGGAAAGAATATGAAAAGGGCACTAAAGGGCACCAAGAGAGGCAGGAATGCCTGGGATTTCCATTGTTCTGAGGAAGAGGGCTTGCACTCTAAAGCTCATGACTTGAATAAATCTTTGTTGGTCGTAAAGGTGCCCCTGATTTTGTTTTGTTGTTCTACTTCCAGTTAGTTTTAAGGCCTGCAATTCACTTTTACGTGCATACCAACCCTGCTTGACTTCCAAGGTCTGAAGGGATTGGCTCATACGGTAACATTTTATGCTCCAGTTCATTTGTAATAACAACCAAATAGGAGATGGGAGGAGCAAATTTAGTAATACCATCTCACAAACATGTAGTATAGGGGTAGTCAAACTGCGGCCCTCCAGATGTCCATGGACTACAATTCCCATGAGCCCTGCATTCACCCCAACTGGAGGCTGGAACTGATCTCTGCAGTCTGGAGAGGAGCTGTCATTCCAGGGGATCCCCCGGTCCCACCTGGAGGCTGGCATCCCTGAGTCCCCCCTCCCAAGCAGCCCTTTTCTCCAGGGGAACTGATCTCTGCAGTCTGGAGAGGAGCTGTCATTCCAGGGGATCCCCCGGTCCCTCCTGGAGGCTGGCATCCCTGAGTCCCCACTCCCAAGCAGCCCTTTTCTCCAAGGGAACTGATCTCTGCAGTCTGGAGAGGAGCTGTAATTCCAGGGGTTCCCCAGGCCCCACCTGGAGGCTGGCATCGCTGAGTCCCCCCTCCCAAGCAGCCCTTTCCTCCAGGGGAACTGATCTCTGTAGTCTGGAGAGGAGCTGTCATTCCAGGGGATCCCCAGGCCCCACCTGGAGGCTGAAATTCCTCCAGATTCATAGGGACTCTTCTCTTCCAAGATTTTCCCTTTTCCTGGCAGTTCTTCCCTACCCCGGAAAAAGCTCTTGCTAGGATTGCCCAACCTCCTGATGGTGCTTGGAGAGCTCCCAAAGTTACAAGCAATCTCCAAATCCCGCAAATCAGTTTCCCAGACGAGAACTGCTGCTTTGCATGGTAGGCTTTATGACAGCTGAGATGAATGCTTCCTTGTTTAACAAGCATTTTATTTTATGATGTCGTGAACACTATAAACATGTGACTCCCAGGAGTGTGGCAAGGAGGCGTGGCCAGCTGGCATCACTTCTAGGGTTACTCAAAGCCTGAAGAATATTTCAGGGGTTACTCCACAGTCCAAAGGCTGAGAAAGGCTGCAATGGTTAAAAAGTCCATTGCTGAATCTAGGGACAAGAACCTACCTGGAGGAGTCCCGACCTTTCCATTAACCGTTCTTCTGTTTCTTCCACCAGGGTTACAGAAGGCACAGAAGAGGATAGTGCCTCTAGTTTTTGGCAGAAAGAGGAGCGAGTCTCATCCAATTCTATCCAGTCCTAAAGAGAGGAGACTCATCTTCAGCACAGAACACTAAATTTTCAGCATCATCATAAGCAGAGTTATATCCCCCTCTTCCCCTGCCCCTCCAACAAGAACAGGTGCCCATGACATTTTAAAAAGTTAAAGAACAAACTGTAAAATGCAACACATCACTGCGATGGACTCAGGGACGTGGTAGCATCTCTTCCTGACCGTTAAAGTGGTTTCTCAGTGGAACAGGCTTCCTTCGGAGGTGGTGGGCTCTCCTTCTGAGGCCAGATGGCCATGTGACAGCTTGGTTGATGCCGTGAATTTAGTCAGATGGTGAGAAGGAGGGCAGGAAGGGATGGGGCAGTGTTCAGTTCTCGTGGCACTTTATTACATGTCCAGGGTAATGCCAATTGCCACGTTGAAATCAAGAAGGAATTTTTCTCCAGGCCAGAGTAGTCTGGGATTCTGGAGAGGTTTTCCCCCCCCCCTTCCTCTGGCCATAGAACATGGCTCTCAGTGAGGGAGAGAACTGGGGGTTACTGTGCATATAAACATAAACGAAAACAAAAGCAGGGAGAAACAGAACCTCAATGCAGACCAGGCCAAACAAAGAAACGTGTTTTTTGATTAGGAAGTTTTCCTGCTTGAATTTGTCAGGCACGGATGGATAAATTTGTGGGTTGCTTTAGGATGGTTAGGGCTGATCCTGCGTTGAGCAGGGGTTGGACTAGATGGCCTGGATGGCCCCTTCCAACTCTATGATTCTATGATTCTATGATCCTGCATTGAGCAGGGGGTTGGACTAGATGGCCTGTATGACCCTTTCCAACTCTATGATTCTATGGCCTGTATGGCCCCTTCCATGATTCTATGATTCTATGATCCTGCATTGAGCAGGGGGTTGGACTAGATGGCCTGTGTGGCCTCTTCCAACTCTATGATTCTATGATCCTGCATTGAGCAGGGGGTTGGACTAGATGGCCTGTGTGGCCCCTTCCAACTCTATGATTCTATGTTTTGAAGGCTTTAAAATGACACAGAGTCTGATAAAGGCATCTTACTTCCACGTAAGTTTGAAGTTCCTGGCACCTTGAAAAGGCACCCAGTGAAGCTGGTGGCTTACAAGCAGGCTGCCCATTTGCCTTGGTCATCATGGCTTCTTACTCCAAGAAAATTCGCTTTTGTTACATGTCCAGTTGTTAAATTTAATTGTTCTTTCACAGCTTGGTCGCCATCCCCCCTTTCTTAGTATGATTTTGTTATAATGATTTATGTAATCTTTATATTTCCTCGTATATAATATAATCTCAGTATTTTTGGAGACATCAGGTCTTTTGAGGGGGTACCTCTTTTCTTTGTTTGGCTTGGTTGTTGGGTACATCCTACATTGTGCAAGGGGCTGGACTAATTGACCTTTGAGGTCATTTCCACCTCTGTTTCTATGTTTAGTCTAGTCCTAAGAATGCTTGTTCCATGAGGTACCCGATGAAATGCTAAAATGGCCTGCCATCATGCCCAAGAATTCTTTGCCCACAGAAAATTTCTATCAATTTTTAATGCCATTCTTCTTTTTTTGAATTCCTATGAGTCAATTTTGACAGAGCAGAACAAATACATGTTCCACATAATATATTTCTGGTAAGGCCTTAGAGGAGGAGCGTGGTCTCATGTGCCACTCAGCAGTTAACACCCACTCGGGGCAGCTGTCCCGCCCCTGAGTGCCTCCTCCTCCAACCGGCTTACCAGTCTGTCCAGCAGCCAGCCAATCACCTTCCGTCCCCCACCCCTGACCACCTCCTCCTCCTTCCACTTCCTTCTGAGGCTCGGAGGCTGCAGATCCCTGCTGTCCCTGCCAATGAGTTCCTTGCCTGGTGGGCCTCCAGCTGCAGCCTTTCCAGGTCCCTGAGTTATTATTATAATAATTTATAAAATATTCCCACAATTAAAGAACTAAATGCACCGCATCACAGTGGTAGACCCAGGGATTCTATTACCTGCAACAGTCTCTCCAAATGCGTTCCCTGTCGGATCGCCTGCTGCTGTAAAGATTTTATCTTCTCCACCAGCTCCTTCCAGAATTTCTCTCTCTTTTGCAACAGAGAAGGCGCCGTTCTTTTGGAACACATTCCCACAAGCAGCATGTGAGCATTCAGCTTGCAGAAAAAATCCTGGGTTTAGAAAAAGGGAAAACAAACAGATGAAGAAATCTGCAGTTAAAAAAATGGAAAGAAATACTTTTGAGTGTATAGAGTGCTTGCAACACGTCTTCTCAAATTAACCTCCTTTTTTACAACTTTTTTGCCTAATAAAAAAGGAAAAAAATATACAAACATACAGAAAGAAAAGCAAAAGGCAGAACAAAAAGTGGAAAGAATAATGTTTGAGTCCAGTAACTTCTTTCTTTCTTTCTTTCTTTCTTTCTTTCTTTCTTTCTTTCTTTCTTTCTTTCTTTCTTTCTTTCTTTCTTTCTTTCTTTCTTTCTTTCTTTCTTTCTTTCTTTCTTCTGTCTCTCTGTCTCTCTGTCTCTCTGTCTCTCTGTCTCTCTGTCTCCCTGTCTCCCTGTCTCTCTCTCCCTCCCTCCCTCATTCATTCATTCATTCATTCATTCATTCATTCATTCATTCATTCATTCATTCATTCATTCATTCATTCATTCATTCATTCATTCATTCATTCATTCATTCTATAATTTGTGTTATAGCCTGCCACTCCGGTTGCTGGCTCATGGCAGGTAACAAAGTTTCAAAGCCAGAAATAAAACTCCACAAAACCATAAAAACCCTTACAACAACCTGAAGGTAGCAGAATAAAATACCCTCCCCACAACCCCACTCAACAGAGGGCATGTAACCGCCCCATGGGGCTAATAGGGAGCAGCTAGATGACCTTGTTGGCTCAGGGAGGGCCCCAGATCCTAACTGTCCTTGCCCTGGCCTCACCCAAAGACCTGGCAGATACACTGCAATGAAAGTAGGTGGAGGGTTACCTGAAGATACCTGAAGAATATTAAAGTGATATGACCATATATCAAGGGTAGTCAAACTGCGGCCCTCCAGATGTCCATGGACTACAATTCCCATGAGCCCCTGCCAGCATTCGCTGGCAGGGACTCATGGGAATTGTAGTTCATGAACATCTGGAGGGCCGTAGTTTGACTACCCCTGCCATATATGGTCATGTTCACCCGCTCTCCCCAAAAGTGGCCAATGGTGGGCTTGGAGGGGGTGGGAAGGGGAGGGTCCCTGGGTGGGCGTGTCCACAGCTCTACTTCCCAGCCATATTCTGCACCATTGTGCCACTTCTGGGGTTTCTTGAAGCCTGAAGAATGTTTCAGGGGTTTCTCAATGGTAAAAAAGTCCATAAAGGCAGCTGACCAAGATATACTGCAGCTGTTTGCAATTGATGGAAAACGTAAGTGACAAATCGGCTTCCCTTAACTTAAAATTCCAAGCACTTAAGTGACTTGTGTGGTCTTCCCCTTGGGCAGTTTGTAAACATTAATCTTCACCAATGAGGCTGGATGCTATTTCTGGCAACATAATTGTAGCCCTGAGCAGATTCTGATTATCCAACATTGGCAATGACCTCCCCCTCTCATATCTTTCCTCGTGTGTGACGAAATTATGTTAAAAGCCCTGAATGGGAAATACCTCCTAAACAAATTAAATACCACTCTCTCCTATACTTCATGGCTCCATGGCAGGTGTTTGATTTAAATAAGGCTGTGTCTCTTTGAGAAATATCTTGCATTTGGAGCATTAATTGTCAGTCGTAATTTTGCATGCATATAAATATGACGTCTGGTGATATTACAGTGTTTTGTAGACATTAAGATTTATGAGGGCCTAACCATGCTGTACTGAGTCCTACTTCTATGCACTGCAAACATTGGATTCAATTACACATTATTGTCTGGAAGGGCCATAGAATCCTAGTTTATTCATCAGAACTACCTACACTTGTCACTCCAAAAAACCTAGGCACCAGAATGCTGTTAACGATTATGCTTTTTATTGAAGAGTTGGGTTTTGCTATGCATCTTGTCCCCCATTGCAGAAAGTTGTCTCTATCCCACCCTATGTTATTGACCCTTGATCAGAGGTGGCCAAACTGCAGCTCTCCAGGTGTCCAAGGACTACAATTCCCATGAGCCCTTGCCATCTGGGAATTGGAGTCCATGGACACCTGGAGAGTTGCAGTTTGGCCATTCCCTGCTCTAGATTGACCCTAAGGGATGTGCAAACTTCCCCTGCTTGGTAGTATGGCCTGAGCCAGTTTGGTGTAGTGGTTAGGAGTGCGGACTTCTAATCTGGCATGCCGGGTTCGATTCTGTGCTCCCCCACATGCAGCCAGCTGGGTGACCTTGGGCTCATCACGGCACTGATAAAACTGTCCTGACTGAGCAGGAATCTCAGGGCTCTCTCAGCTTCACCCACCTCACCGGGTGTCTGATGTGAGGAGAGGAAGGGAAGGCAACTGTAAGCCGCTTTGAGCCTCCTTCAGATAGGGAAAAGCGGCATATAAAAACCAACTCTTCTTCTTCTAAGCTTTCCAACAGCTCTGGAATGCAGCTTGAGATCCCTGATGGCACAACTAGGGATAGAAGAGACCCGAAAGCTCCCGTATATCTAGGTTCGAATGCTCATTAGGTGTTTCCGAAACATAACATTTAACTTAAGCACATCTGAATTTTAGTTTATCGTAATAAGTCTATGATTGAAAGCCACGAACAAGATCCCAATGGGGGGAACGATCGTGACTGTCTAAAGCTCTACAAATGGTACCTTGTGATCTTGCAGATGGAGTTGCAGATTTTGTCGGCTGGTCGCTTTCAGCTTCGGCGCCTGAGCGACTTTCTCTTGCCCAAGATCTACGAGATCCCCCAGTCCACGCAGCAAAGGTTCGTACTGCTGTTCGCTAATAAACAGAGGGGTTAGCTCCCTTTGTTTGGCTCTCAGGGTCCCCCAAAGGTCATCCAGGACATCCTAGGAATAAAATGAATCCCGCTTGTCATTTTAAGCCACCAGTTAGCTCATCGCCCAATAAGATCATAGGTTTCCTGATTGGTTGAGGACTCAGCCAGGATAGGATCCCATTGAATACAACCCAGGTGCACCCTGCAGTCAGTTAGAATGTGTTACATGCTAGGTATTGTTGGGATGCGTGGAAGAAACAGGACAGCACCCGAAAGCAGTTGCACCCATTAGATGTAAAGCAACAACGGGAAAGGGACTGGAGCCTTGCTTTAATCCTAATGGAATTAACTCATACACAACTTAAGCTGTTGAGGGTATTCCTCAGTCCAGAAATATTTATCTCCTGTCTCAATTTCATGAAATAATGGTTCGATAAACACAAATCCACTCATCTTGCAAGAGATGTTTTGGAAAGACATAAGAGCCCTGCTGGATCAGACCAGGGGTCCATCTAGTCCTGTCTCACACAATGGCCAGCAACTTCCTTTACAGGGTCAACCACAAGGCATGGAGGCCAAGGCCTTTATAAGACCATCAGAAAAGCCCGGCTGGATCAGACCAGGGGTCCATCCAGTCCAGCATCCTGTCTTACACAATGGCCAACCAGTTCCTCTGTAGGATCAATCACAGAGCATGGAGACTGAGACATTCATGAGAACATCAGAAGAGCCCTGCTGGGTCAGACCAGGGGTCCATCTAGTCCAGCATCCTGCCTTACACAGGAGCCAACCAGTTCCTCTGTAGGGTCAATCACAGAGCATGGAGGCCAAGGCCTTCATGAGAACATCAGAAGAGCCCTGCTGGGTCAGACCAGGTGTCCATCTAGTCCAGCATCCTGTCTTACACAATGGCCAACCAGTTCCTCTGTAGGGTCAATCACAGAGCATGGAGGCCGAGACGTTCATGAGAACATTAAAAGTGTCCTGCTGGATCAGACCAGGGGTCCATCTAGTCCAGCCTCCTGTTTCACGCAGTGGCCAACCAGTTCCTCTGGAGGTCCAACAACAGGGCAGAGAGGCCAAGGCCTTCAACTGAACATCAGAGCTCATCCGCCAGGCATTTGGTCGAGGCCAATGATAACATCTACTGGGCCCCCAGAACCTCCTCTTATGTAGATAAACCCACTCTGTAGGATTGTGTTCGAAATGGCCGCCAAACACATTATGTTATGATAGATGATGTTATGGTTGTTGACTCAGTTATTAAACGTCTTTGTGGTGTTATTCATCTAATGTTTTCTGTAATCTTCTGTTCTCTGTAAACTGCCCTGAGCCGCAAGGGAGGGCAGTATATAAATACAAATAAATAAAAAGAGAGATGAGTAAAGTATGCTTTTCTAGAAGTTTTAACGGAGCATCTATGGACAGTTCATCACAGAACAAACATTGCTGAAGACACCTGTTTGGAGTTTTCAAAGGATACTTATACCCAGTTTGCTGCCCTTCCCAGAAAGTTTAGGTGCCTAAGCAACTTTCTCACAGCTACGCACAACTGTTTTCTTTCAAAGTGAAACCAAGCTTCAAACGTCCTAACAGCCTGGTGCAAAAACCCAAGCAAGCCCATTTGGGGCACGAAAATTAATACCAACAGTCCAGCTGGAAGAACCAAAACTGGGGGAAGGGAGGGTGTGAGAGCCACCTGGGGAGAAGGGCATGTAGCTTGGGGTGGGAGTTGTACATGACATCGAATTAGGACAGTATTAGCAGATTTACCTCCAGTTTATAAACGTCATGGATCAGGGCAATAGGCAAACTGAGTCTCTCTGTGTGATCCCGCAATTTCGCCGTCTGCATCTCAAAGTTCTGAAGTTCTTCCGACTCGTGGGTGTTGATTTTCTAAATGGAACAATTGGTTTTTATTTTTTCGTGTTATTTATAATTTGATTTATACCCCCCACCCTCTCCTGACTAAGTCGACTCGAGGTGGCTTACAATAAAAACAAAATACCCCATAAAATGATAAAACAATTAAAAACTACAATTACGCACAACAATATTGTTATATATAAGTCCCCAGATGGCGGTAAAAATCAGCGGTTACCCTCTATTCTGGTAACCTGTTACAACTTCTAGTAATGGATATAAGAACACTAGTTAGGCTCAGATTTATTGCGCCTGATGTGCTGCGCTCAACATGGGCGGAACCCCAGTTCGTAAGTCCAGGTACTCCCCCGGCCTCAACCAAACATCTGTTAGGAGCAGTGAGGTCACTGAGACGCCCCTCGGGCCCGCCAGCTCTTTATTACATCATCACAAGAAAGAAGGCAAGTTCCTCCTCCATCTTTAATGTTTTAGTTACTGTTTTCATGTTTCTGAATGTGCATTTTAGTTCCAGTTTTAGCTGCTTAAATGATGTGTTTTTGTCGGTTTTAATAGTATTTAAAACAGCCTTGTTATTAAGCACATTATTAATTTGTTAGCCATCATGGTGGCCCTCATGAGAGCAGAAAGGTGGGGTATAAATCTTGTAAAGAGAGCCAGTTTGGTGTAGTGGTTAGGAGTGCGGACTTCTAATCTGGCATGCCGGGTTCGATTCTGCGCTCCCCCACATGCAGCCAGCTGGGTGACCTTGGGCTCGCCACGGCACTGATAAAACTGTTCTGACTGAGCAGCGATATCAGGGCTCTCTCAGCCTCAACCATCCCACAGGGTGTCTGTTGTGGGGAGAGGAAAGGGAAGGCGACTGTAAGCCGCTTTGAGCCTCCTTCGGGTAGGGAAAAGCGGCATATAAGAACCAACTCTTCTTCTTCTTCTTCTTCTAAATACTGTCCCCCAAGATCAAATTTGTATTGCTGTAATTAGGTCTATAAAAACGCGTGCAAACAGTTAGATCCAGACTAAATGATCTGGAATGGAGTTGCCCACCAACACCACCGTCCACAGCCCCCCACAAAATTTGCCCCCCACTGTCCTGTGTTCCAGCTACAAACTGCAGCAAAAAGGAGCAATCAGGAATCTTATTCCATTAACAGAAAATTTAGTATGGATTCAGTGCCACGCCTGTAGTTTGGAAAGACCGAAATGAGGAATTCCAAAGGTTGTGTGTCCATAAATTCTCACATAAATCAATTCCAAAAGTCAAGTGTTTGCCTATTTCTATAATCATAAATGTCTTAGGCAAATAATAAATGCCTTGGGAAAACAGAACAGGGTCCTGGATATTGGATTCACCCATTTTCCCGTAACCTTCTTCAATGATTGCTCCTTAATTCTCAGTTTGGAGATTATTGATTTTTCAAAATGCAAGTAAAGGGTATCATATGGGCATATGCTCTGTGGTAATGTTGAACAATACAGACGCACTGGGAAACCAATATGGCAATAAAATATCCGGATTGGATATTATAAGGTTTTTATATTTCAGGACCAATTTCAACTTATTAAGGAATCTCTAGATAGAGTGTATGAGCCTCTTGTGGCGCAGAGTGGTAAGGCAGCCGTCTGACAGCTTTGCCCATGAGGCTGGGAGTTCAATCCCAGCAGCCGGCTCAAGGTTGACTCAGCCTTCCATCCTTCCGAGGTCGGTAAAATGAGTCCCCAGCTTGCTTGCTGGGGGGTAGACGGTAATGACTGGGGAAGGCACTGGCAAACCACCCCGTATTGAGTCTGCCATGAAAACGCTAGAGGGCATCACCCCAAGGGTCAGGCATGACTCGGTGCTTGCACAGGGGATACCTTTACCTTTTAGATAGAGTGTAAGGTCATACAATAGCTAAACCTAGCTTGTGGCGCTTCAGACACGTCTGAAGTTGGTCCTTAAATATAAAAACCGTCCCTTGAAAAAGCTGTAAGGCAAAATGCATCGAGACTTGTGTGAAACAAGAATAAAAGAATTACTGTAGAGAGACGACTCTATATAAGTCCAATTTGAATATATTCTAGTCGATATTATGGAGGGGCGTTAGAGCACGGAGATGCTGGTTTTGCCACAGCCGCGCAATTACCGTAATGACTGTAAATGCTTATTGGATGGGCAGATAATTCTCCTGGATGCTAGGAGTCTAGTTCAGCAGCGGTAGGGGCTGCCTAAGGAAATGGGGAGCTCCCCCTCACTGGCCGGCTTCAAGCAGCGGCTGGACAGATCCTTCTCCTGGATGCTTGAGGCTGATCCTGCATTGAGCAGGGGGTGGGACTAGATGGCCTGGATGGCCCCTTCCCACTCTAGGATTCTAGGAGTCTAGTTCAGCAGTGGAAGGGGCTGCCTAAGGAGGTGGGGAGCTCCCCCTCACTGGTGGCCTTCAAGCAGGGGCTGGACAGATCCTTCTCCTGGATGCTTGAGGCTGATCCTGCATTGAGCAGGGGGTGGGACTAGATGGCCTGGATGGCCCCTTCCCACTCTAGGATTCTAGGAGTCTAGTTCAGCAGTGGAAGGGGCTGCCTAAGGAGGTGGGGAGCTCCCCCTCACTGGCCGTCTTCAAGCAGCGGCTGGACAGATCCTTCTCCTGGATGCTTGAGGCTGATCCTGCATTGAGCAGGGGGTGGGACTAGATGGCCTGGATGGCCCCTTCCCACTCTAGGATTCTAGGAGTCTAGTTCAGCAGTGGAAGGGGCTGCCTAAGGAGGTGGGGAGCTCCCCCTCACTGGCGGTCTTCAAGCAGTGGCTGGACAGATCCTCCTCCTGGATGCTTGAGGCTGATCCTGCACTGAGCAGGAGGTGGGACTAGATGGCCTGCATGGCCCCTTCCCACTCTAGGAGTCTATGAATCTAGTTCAGCAGTGGAGGGGGCTGCCTAAGGAGGTGGGGAGCTCCCCCTCACTGGCGGTCTTCAAGCAGCGGCTGGACAGATCCTTATCCTGGATGCTTGAGGCTGATCCTGCATTGAGCAGGGGGTGGACTAGATGGCCTGGATGGCCCCTTCCCACTCTAGGATTCTAGGAGTCTAGTTCAGCAGTGGAATCGGCTGCCTAAGGAGGTGGGGAGCTCCCCCTCACTGGCCATCTTCAAGCAGTGGCTGGACAGAACTTATCCTGGATGCTTGAGGCTGATCCTGCCTTGAGCAGGGGGTGGACTGGATGGCCTCTTCGAACTCTATGCTTTTATGATTCTATGATTTAACCACCTCTGAACACCTCTTGCCCTGGAACCCCAAGTCAGCTGTAACTTGGTAGCCCTTTCTACCACCAAGGGCATAAGATGAGCCATGCTGGATCAGGCCCAGCCTCCAATGAACCCAGTATCCTGTCTCCAAGACTGACCAGCCACCGGCTTCCTGGTAACTCACAAGCAGGGTATGAAAACAGCCGCTCATCACCGCTGATCAGAGCTTGGAGCTCTGTAGAGATGGTGGGTAGTGTCGTTAACCTCACGGGGGGGGGGGGGGGGGACAAGGCCGTAGGTTGAGTGTTGGAATACCAAACCACAAAGGGAAATTAGATACATTGTCCACTGGCGGGGAGACTGATTGTCCATTCCCTCTTCGAATTCTCCGTTAATTACCTGGAGCTGCTCGGAAACGCCGTGCCTGCTCATAGCGCTGAAGGACTGCTGCAGCCTGTTTTTTTTCTCAGTCAAGGCCTCGTACAACAGCCTGATTTCGTTCTGTGGCAGGGACAAGCGAAAGACCCACGGTGAACCCAGAGATACATTATAGCAAAATGAAGGGACAATTAAACTCCAATTCGACGGGGCTGTTTCTAATCAGCATCGTTTCTTTACGTCTGCACATAACACACCTACTGAGAAAGTGAATCACGGGATTACTTGCCCTCGTTGTAAAGAAGAAAGGGGAAAGAGGAAAGAAACGCCAGGGCTTTTAAAAAACAAATCAGTGACCAATTTGAAAAGGGGAATGGGTTTGTTATGGATGGGTTTGCTATGGAGAAAGCCAACTATGTTTTCAAGCTTCTCCGCGGACAGATGAGCACGGTGGGCGGGTGAGACCCCATCGCACATCTCCGTCCACTAGATTCCCCTGTTCCACTTAACGGATGAAGACAATGTCCAGCCGTACCTACAAAAATAAATCATGTCTTCTTGCATCTTATGCCAATGATTACAGACATTCCTGTATAGACAATGATTACAGACATTCCAGAGAGCCAGTTTGGTGTAGTGGTTAGGAGTGCGGACTTCTAATCTGGCATGCTGGGTTCGATTCCGCGCTCCCCCACATGCAGCCAGCTGGGTGACCTTGGGCTCGCCACAGCACTGATAAAACTGTTCTGACCGGGCAGTGATATCAGGGCTCTCTCAGCCTCACTTGTAAGCTGCTTTGTGCTTGTAAGCTGCTTTGAGACTCATTCAGGTAGAGAAAAGCGGCATATAAGATCCAACTCTTCCTCTTCTTCAGTAATATCAGGGCTCTCTCAGCCTCACCCACCCCACAGGGTGTCTGTTGTGGGGAGAGGAAACGGAAGGCGACTGTAAGCCACTTTGAGCCTCCTTCGGGTAGGGAAAAGCGGCATATAAGAACCAACTCTTCTTCTTCTTCTATACAGGGAAGAGGAAGGGCTCTTCTCTCTCTTTTCTCTCTCTCTCTTTAAAGGATCTTCTTGTGAACTGTGAACTCCACACAGTGTGGGACTTGAAGCCCCTATACTACTCTCCCTTTCCATTCTGAGGTACCTGGTTTCAGAGCTGGTGAGGGGACTCTTTTTGTATGCATTTTGTATGGCTGCAAGTTAATAAAGCCGGGAGTCGGCAGTGGAAAAAAAAAAAAAGACAATGTCCAGCCAAAGTCCTTGAACTCGCATTGGGCTTATATATACTCATAAAATCAACCCTGCATCTGCCTGAACTGCATAGGCATCTCCAAAGGAAAGTGGCTCACCCACACAAGAACACAATGGACGTGATTTTCCTACAGAGCCTATGTGTGGGGGATAGGGAGTGCACCGTATTCCCTGGTAAGCTGTGTCATGTGCCACACCTGGCCCATGCCAGCTTGGGCATTTCTTCCTGTCTGGATGTTGATCTAGCCTCCCCGAGGCCTCATGTGGCTGCCCATCTTCCTAACCCCCGGCTCCCCCTTGCTTTCCACTTCAGAGGGACTTTCTCAAGCAAAACACTCTTATCTCGGTCCTTCCTGGTTTGCTAAACGTGCAAAATAGTTAGTGAGCTCTTTTATAATCATATCATCATAGGATGACCTGATTAAAGTTTGCATGAAGTCTTAGATTGCTAGAATTGTAAATTGTAGTACTGTTTAAGTGTTTATCCTGCATTGTGTCCTGCATTATGCAGGGGGCTGGATAAGTTGACCCAGGAGGTCCCTTCCAACTCTGTTATTCTAGGATTCTATGATTATGAGGGCAGAATCCCAGTTCTCTCCTCAGTCCATTGCCTGCTTACTAATTCATGATTCTAATATGAATATGGAAGCACAACTACTTTGATAAAGTAGTTGTGCTTCCATATTCATATTAGAATCATGAATCAGTAAGTGTGAAATAGCTAGAGCGATGTCGGGTGTATAACTTATATGCTGTGCCCCGTATGCTTCTTTATATCAGCGGAAAGGCGCATTTTAAAGACATTTCTAAGTTCTTTCAACAATAACAAACATTCATTTTCAATTGGGACCCTGGGTTCGTCACGATCTCTGGGCCTAACCTACCTCGCAGGGTTGTTGTGAGGGCAAGGGGGAAGAGGGGGGAGCATTGTGCAGAAGCTGCTTTCGGTTCCAACAGGGAAGACAAGCAAGATACAAATAAAATCGTATTTCTATATACAGCGGCTGCATATGTTTAAACGTGCACCGGAGAATGAGACGAGAATTCAACAAGGCGACTATACCTGAAAATTACTGTAATAGTCCTGCTCGGCCTTCATAGATTTCCCCCTAGAAGCTGTTGCTTCTTGCGCCAGCTGGAGCCATGCCTGCAGGTCGCCGAAACACTGGGAGAACCTGTCGGGACTGCCGCCAGAGGAAGCGACAGACTTCAGGAGATCGTCCTTCTTTTTACCGATGTCAGCGTGCAGTTTCTGCAGCTCCATGGAGAGAGTCTGAAAGGGAGACAAGGCCGGGGAGAGCAGTGAAAAAACAACTCCTCCTAGGAAAGGGACCCGCCAAAGTTTCATCTGTGAAATAAGCCGAGAATCATAGAATAAAAGAGTTGGAAGGGACCACCTGGGTCATCTAGTCCAACCCCCTGCACTATGCAGGACACTCCCAACCCTCTCGCTCATCCACTGACACCTGCCACCCCCTTGAACCTTCACAGAATCAGCCTCTCCGTCAGATGGCTCTCCAGCCTCTGTTTAAAAATCTCCAAAGATGGAGAACCCACCACCTCCCGAGGAGGCCTGTTCCACTGAGAAACTGCTCTAAAAATGTCACGAGAGAAAGGAAGATTCCAAGGCTGTAAGATAGCAAAATGCAAGCTTGTACAACTCTACTGGGCCTTCGGGCCATGCTGGGAAGGGAAAAGGATTTTCCAGGCCTTCCGCTGACACTCAGTTTTGCTATTCCAGATAGGCTCCTTTCCTCTGCTGTATTATTTATTTATTCATTATACGTATGTTTATTAACTGCCCCATCACATGAGACTCAGGGCAGTTAGCACTTTAAATCAGGCTTTCTCAACCAGGGTTTCATGAACCTCTGGGGCTTCTTGAGGGCCCTGGAAGGGTTTCCCAAATGGCTACTGGCATGCTCTATGTTTGGCTCATCACTTTGTCTACAATTATATTGAAATCTGAACCTGGGGTCCTCCAATTACCCAAAAGCTTTAAGAGTCCTGTGTTCGGATTATTCCAGTCTGTCTTGGGCTTTCTAAATGCCAAATTTCAGGGCTCCGGCTCACAGGAAAACCCTGACAATTCTAATATCCCAATCAATGAGTGAATGAATGAGTGAATGCATGGCCCAGTGAGGCCTGAGTGTCTCTCAATGTTGTGCACCAAACAGAATTTTGCATAGCGTTATAAAAAAAATCAGAACCCATCTGCGTAATTTCTCTTATTTTGGACTGGTGACTGTGAAATTAGTACTGTGTTGCATACCATTCTTCTGCTAGTTATGCCACCAGCAAAGTGGCAATGTAGGACAGGGGTAGTCAACCTGTGGTCCTCCAGATGCTCATGGACTACAATTCCCATGAACCTCTGCAAGCAAATGTTGGAAAGGACTCATGGGAATTGTAGTTCCATGGACATCTGATGTAGGACACGGGAAAGAAGGTTCCAATTAAATATTAAAATCATAGATTCATGGAGTTCAAAGGGACCTCCAGGGTCATCTGGTCCAACCCCCTGCAGAATGCAGGAAACTCACAGCTACCTGTCCACCCAAAGTGACCTAAATTCCAGGCCCAGATAATACCCCTCAAGAAAACCCCAGGATCCAATCAGGCCTGGAAGAAATTCACCTCTCAACCCCAAAGGGGCGATCAGCATTTCTCAGGGCATGCGAGAAAGGGCCACAATCCCTTCTGCCTATTCATGCACAATCTGACTAAGTTCCCAGAATCAGCATTTTCTGACATTGAGGGCTGTTCATAGATGGAACATGCTGCCTTGGAGGGTGGTGAAGTCTCCTTCGTTGGAAGTTTCTAATAGGATGAGCACCTGTCAGGCAGGTGTGTGATTTTTAAGTCCCCAAGAAGGTAGGGGGCTGGACTGGATGGCTCTTGGTGGTCTCCTCCACCTCTGTGAGGTTCTGATTCTGACACTGTAGCTCTTATCCCTTAACCACGGAATGTTGTGTTCCGCAAATCTTCAGCTTTATAAGATTTCACTAGGCACTGTTCTGAAAAATTCAGGAAAACCAGCATCCTTAGAGTCTTTCCTCTGTGCAAATGCTGAATTGCAACCTACACCCTGCCCTGGCTATTGGGGACATTTAACGGGGCACCTCATTGCGTTTACCTCATAAAGCTCCTGCTGAACGGGGGCTTCTTCGCTGGGGAGCACGCAGGTGTTTAACATCTGCTCCATGTTGTTCAGGCAGTGGCTGATGGCCAGAAGCAGCTCAAACAGTTTCTGATCCAAACTCAAGGAAACTTCCCCTGTTGTGCTCTCCTGGCGGACAAAAAGAGGTCGTTTTTAAATTTTATTTATTTATTATTAAATTTATACCCCACCCCTCTCGACAAGTCGGCTCGGTCCGGCTTACAAATAAAAGGCAAACAGCCTTTACGATAATAAATACAAGAAAAACACTAAAAAACAACATTCCTCCCCAACTAAAACAGAGCAATCAAACCCCATGAATGACAAAGCAAGGCAGGTGGCGGGCAAAAAAATCAAAGTCAACTCCCCGATTCCCATGCCGCCACCCATATCAGGCCATTAACGGCATATGATGGGAAAACAGGCAGTCAGATGTCATAGGGCGGGACCCATAGCTTGATCAAGCAGCCCCGGAATTCTCCCCCACTCCTGGCCTCAACCAAAAGCCTGGTGGAAGAGCTCCGTCTGCGGAACATTGATAGCTTCTTCTCGTGAGGGTTTTTGCCAGTTATACGGAGATTCAGTAAGAACCACCAAAATGGCTCGTGCTAACAGTGGTTGGCACACAGCCTGCGTGGTGCAGTGCTTAAGAGTGGCAGCCTCTAATCTGGAGAGCTGGTTTGGATTCCCCACTCCTCCTCCAGAGGCAGCCAGCTGGGTGACCTTGGACCAGTCCCAGTTCTCTCAGAGTTTCTCAGCCCCACCTCACAGGGTGTCTGTTGTGGGGAGAGGAAGGTACGGCGACTGTAAGCTGCTTGGAGACTCCTTTGGGCAGATCGTTCAAATCAATATCCTTATCGATGGTTCCTCTATATATTTGTGAAACAGCCTGGGGGGATGGGACGTGTTCGGCTGCCCAAGTTGGAATAGGGCCAATCAGGGTGCAGTTAGTAAAGCTGGCTGCACCCTGATTGGCCCTGCCCCTGCAGCTCCCACCCTCCGTCCCTGGACTCTAGCCTCTTTGCTCTCAGATGTGCCTCAATGCCTGGAGCCGCTGCACGAAAAAAATGGACGATTCCAAATTAGTGACAAGAGAGAAACAGAATCTATCCAGTGGCTTAATAAAGCTTGAAAAGATAAAGAGTCTCTTACGTTATTTATTCAGGCTTCGACTCTGCCAGAACGGTCTCTAGATTTGTTTTCTGTTTTCAATCTTTCGTCAGTGGCAGTGAGTCCGTCCTTGTTAATATTTGAGTATAATTAGGCAAACGCTCCTGTTCACAGCCTATATATACTCAAATATTAACAAGGACGGACTCACTGCCACTGACAAAAGATTGAAAACGGAAAACAAATCTAGAGACCGTTCTGGCAGAGTCAAAGCCTGAATAAATAACATAAGAGACTCTTTATCTTTTCAAGCTTTATTAAGCCACTGGATAGATTCTGTTTCTCTCTTGTCAATGCCTGGAGCCAGCAGCAGGTAAGGGGAGAAGGCCCTGGGCAAAGGGTCGTGGGGAGGGGCCTGCTAACGAGGGCCTCCTGGCCTGCTCACTGCCTGCTAAGGAGCTGGCCAGCCCCCGCCCGCCCCACTTGATCCAGCTGCGAGCTGCGGCCCAAAGCCACCTTAAGCCGCCTGGTCGGGGGCCAGGGGAGGGGGCCCTTTTAAGGCCCATTATTAGGAACAGGCTTTGAAGCTAGTATGAAATACAGTTCCCATATTTACAGGAGAGGACTGTTAAAATCAGGGGTCCCCAACCTTTTGATCATAGAATTCTGGCCAAAGCCTCAGGTCAAAGTGGCTACAGCTGGACCTCGCATACTAGCCACACAGGTGACTTACGTAATGGGAATGAAACACACAGAGTACCTGAATCTGAATAGATGCTTCTTGACTGAGTTTGCCAAGCTGTGTGGTATATCTTTTCAGCTCCTCGACTGTCGGAGTTCTCCCACTCGAGGCAGCACCCTTGGGCAGGATATTTATTTTGGTAGTGACCTGACATTTGGGAAAACAAAATGTGTTTAGGGAAACACAATGGATTAAAAACACAGGCACTGCACAACGTTCTTCTAAAAAATATCTTGCTTGAAAGCAAGAAGATTCCAAAAAATAATTGGGGTGTTGCGGGGCCTATTCTTAGCAACTGGCTTGAAATTCGCCTGAAATCCCACGTCTGCTGTACCTGCAAAAAAAAAAAACAGCCAATTGGCATGCACGGACACGGGGCCGAAATTCTGTCTTGGGGGTTCCAAGCCTTTAAGCCAAGAGGTCTGGTTTTGAGAGTTGCGCTTTTAAATCTCAGACCTCTGTCCATTGACTCTTTTGGACAGGGGCTGATCTATTTGTAGGGGGGTTTGCTGGAAAAAGCCTCTTGTGGCACAGGGTGGTAAGGCAGCAGACATGCAGTCTGAAAGCTCTGCCCATGAGGCTGGGAGTTTGATCCCAGCAGTCGGCTCAAGGTTGACTCAGCCTTCCATCCTTCCGAGGTCGGTAAAATGAGTACCCAGCTTGCTGCTGGGGGGTAAACGGTAATGACTGGGGAAGGCACTGGCAAACCACCCCGTATTGAGTCTGACATGAAAACGCTGGAGGGCGTCACCCCAAGGGTCAGACATGACCCGGTGCTTGCACGGGGGATACCTTTACCTTTACCTTGCTGGAAAGGTGTTATAGACTAACCTGGGGTTCGGTGAATTGGCAGCTAGTGGGCTTCATCTTCAACAATAGCTCTTCTTCCAAGAACTGCCACTTGTCACCCACTGGTTCCTTTGTGATGGGATCGGGCGGTCCGTTTCCCACGATGGACACCTCAAGACTGATTAGGAGAGGAAATGAACAAGAAAAGAGAGAATTATTTTGTTGAAACTGTTCAGAACCAAGTATCCTAGACTGAGCACAACCCAAAAGGAAGCACCCAAAATCTGAACTCTTTGTAAAGGTCTGAACCCCAAACAGATTTACACTTGGAATTGGGTCTCACTGATTTTAAGTGGTTCTGCTGAGCGACATGTCACAGCTGATTTTGTGGTGCGGGACCTTGCTGTTCTGAACAAAGATCATGTGGGAATCCCCGGGTCCTAGAATCATAGAATCATAGAGTTGGAAGGGGCCACACAGGCCATCTAGTCCAACCCCCTGCTCAACGCAGGATCAGCCCCAAGCATCCTAAAGCATCCAAGAGAAGTGTGTATCCAGCCTTTGCTTGAAGACTGCCAGTGAGGGTCCTAGAATCATAGAACTGGAAGGGAACTCTGGAGTCATCTACCCGAACCCCCAGCAGAATGCAGGAAATTCCCAACTACCTTCCCACCCACAGGGACCTCAATTCCATGACCAGATGATCCCGCCCCCTCAAAAAAAACCTCAGAATCCCTGGCCAGTCTGACCTGGAAGAAATTCACCTCCTAATCCCAATATGGTGATTGGCATTTCCCCAGGTATGCAAGAAAGGGACACAAGAGCCCAGCACCGACACAATCCCTTCTGCTTACCACTCACCATCTGCCTAAGTTGACAGAATCAGCATTTCTGTCTGATGGCTCTCCAGCCTCTGATTTAAAAACTTCCAAAGAAGGAGAACCCACCACCTCCCGAGGAAGCCTCCTTCCATTCAGGAACTGCTCTAACTGTCAGGAAGTTCTTAGAATCATAGAATCACAGAGTTGGAAGGGACCTCCTGGGCCATCTAGTCCAACCCCCTGCACTATGCAGGACACTCACAACCCTCTCGCTCCTCCACTGTCACCTGGCACCCCCTTGAGCCTTCACAGAATCAGCCTCTCTTTCAGATGGCTCTCCAGCCTCTGTTTAAAAATCTCCAAAGATGGAGAACCCACCACCTCCCCAGGAAGCCTGTCCTACTGAGGAACTGCTCTGAATTGTTCCACTGAGAAACCGCTCTAACTGTCAGGAACTTCTTCTGGATGTTTAGATGGAATTTAGAATTATAGAGTTGGAAGGGACCTCCTGGGTCATCTAGCCCAACCCCCTGCACTATGCAGGACACTCACAACCCTTGAGCCTTCACAGAATCAGCCTCTCCATCAGATGACTCTCCAGCCTCTGCTTAAAAATCTCCAAAGATGGAGAACCCACCACCTCCCGAGGAAGCCTGTTCCACTGAGGAACCGCTCTAACTGTCAGGAACTTCTTCCGGAGGTTTAGACGGAATTTAGAATCATAGAATCCTAGAGTCGGAAGGGACCTCCTGGTTCATCTAGTCCAACCCCCTGCACTATGCAGGACATTCACAACCCTCTCGCTCATCTACTGTCACCTGCCACCCCCTTAAGCCTTCTGTACGTTTAGCCGAAAATACTTTTGAATTAATTTCATCCCATTCTGGGCCGACCGTTACTCCACCCTCTATGAGACAGCCCTTCAAGTACTTGAGGACGGCCATCTTGTAAGCTCCTCTCCATTCCTGCACTGGGCTACTGGGCACCCTACCCCACCCACACTCAGGGCTCCCAGACAACCCAAGCAGTGTAGGAAGGAGCACCCCGGCCCAGCCTAGCCTGATGGAGAGGGGGATTAATGAATTCAGTTCATGGGTGAGGACTGCAGTCCGAACTGAATGAACGCTCCCAAGAAACAACAAAACTCGCAGACTGCATACTCCAACCCATGTAAGTTCTCTTAAACCTCTTGTTTTCGATGGACTTGTGCACCTTAACAATAGGCTGGAGTGTGGCTAGAGGCGATGTGTGGTTCATCAAACCTATCCAGCACGTGAGGAAAAATTTTTTTATTAATTTGATTTATATCAAAGTTAAAGAGCCTCTTGTGGCGCAGAATAGTAAGGCAGCAGATATGCAGTCTGAAAGCTTTGCCCATGAGGCTGGGAGTTCGATCCCAGCAGCCGGCTCAAGGTTGACTCAGCCTTCCATCCTTCCAAGGTCGGTAAAATGAGTACCCAGCTTGTTGGGGGGTAAACAGTAATGACTGGGGAAGGCACTGGCAAACCACCCCGTATTGAGTCTGCCATGAAAACGCTGGAGGGCGTCACCCCAAGGGTCAGACATGACTCGGTGCTTGCACAGGGGATACCTTTACCTTTACCTTATATCAAAGTTAATAGGTCTAACCTCCTGTGCCCCCCACAGAGCCCTGTGTTCTGTGGGTACAAACAGGTTGGAGACCCCTGGCCCCCATGAGGTTTACCTGACCTTGACCAGGGCTAGGGCTTTTTTGGTCCTGGTCCCTGCCTGGTGGAACAAGTTCCCGGAAGAACTGAGGGCCCTGACGGAACTACTTCAGTTCTTCAAGGCCAGTAAGATGGAGCTCTTCCGCTCCTCCGATGCTCCGTCTGTAGCTACATCATTCCCTGGGCACATATAGAAGCTAATTGGCGGCTTGAGGGGGGGGGGCGTGGTTTGGTGGGTGGTTGGAAAGCTGAGAGGGAAATTTTAATAGAATGTTTTATTGTACTCTTGTTATAATGAATGTAGTTAGTCGTTGCAAGCTAGCAGGCTAGGAGTGGCAGTCTAGAAATTGAATTAATAAAATAAAGAAATAAATATACTGCCCTCATTGAAATCGGATCACAAGAAAGACTTTAAAAACCACATGCCATAACATTCACACAGCCAGCAGCAGCATGAGTACAGATATTGTTTCTGACGTGAGTTCCTTTCAATGCTGTTTTCATAGTGGGGGGGGGGGCGGTATTCTTCACTGGAGGCCCATTTGAATCCAGGGGCACTTTTCAGACCAACATGTTGAAATCTGGGTAGAATTTTTAACAGTGCCCCTGGACTCAAAACGTTGTTCTATTGCTTCAGACCAACATGGCTTCCCACCTGAATCCATCTATGTTGCTGTTATCACTGTATTATTGTTAAACTGAGTTACCTGTATTGTTTCTATTTTATGTGAACCGCCCTGAGCCTTTGGGGAGGGCGGTATTTAAATATAATAAGTAAAATAAAATCTTCACAGGGTATGGTACTAGGCTGAAGGATATGCTATATCATGTCAAATATGCTACAATCCTCATCCATCCATTGTTCCTCTTAATATTTGTGAAACAGCCCTGGGGGTGGAGTGTATCCTGGCTGTCCGAGTTGGAATAGGGCCAATCAGGGTGCAGCCAGCAAAGCCCTGCCCCTACAGCTAGCCGCATTGCTCTCAGACACTGCAGGAGCCAGCGTGTGAGAGAGACACACAGAGAGCCTGCCAAACCGCAAACCAGCCCTGATTACCTGCTATAGCTCCTGCTGCGAGGGAGAGACAGGGAGAGCCTACAAACAGCTCTGATTCCTGCTATAAACAGCCCTGATTACCTCCTATGGCTCCTGCTGTGAGAGGAAGAGAGAGATCTGTGCCTGCTGGTGTCCCCTGGGTCCTAGAGCCCATTGCATTCCTGGTTGCAATGGGCTTTCTTGCTAGTATTATATAATATTCGATTCCCGGTCAGCAGGGGATGGTGAGACCATGTTTTGATGCATGAACCTCAGAAGAAAACCAACCCCTCACAAGACAGAATGTTGCATTTATACCTGGTTTCAAGAAGTGGCCCATCCGCAGGGTGCGGTTGCATCATCTCCACATACACTTCAATGAAGTCTACGAGGTTCTTCTGTTCGGACAATTTTAACAGCAGCTCCTGCAAAGACAGAACAAAAACTGGATGAGATCCAAGGTGGAAGTGCCAGCTTCTTGAGAGCCAGTTTGGTGTTGTGGTTAAGAAAAGCAGCCTCTAAGCTGGAGAGCTGGGTTGGATTCCCCAGTCCTCCACATGAAGCCAGCTGGGTGGCCTTGGGCTAGTCACAGTCCCGTTAGAGCTGTCTCTCTAGGGCAGTTCTCTCAGAGATCTCTCAGCCTCACCAACCTCACAGGGTGTCTGTTGTCGAGAAAGGAAGGGAAAAGCATTTGCAAGCCGCTTTGAGACTCCTTTGGGTAGTAAAAAGCAGGGAACACAGAAGAAGAATCATAATATAATTCAGTTGGAAGGCACCTCCAGGGTCATCTGGTCCAACTAGAAGCGTGGGTTTTTATGCCCCGCTTGTCACTTTTATACCCCGCTTTTTCGCCTTCCCCTCCTCTCCCCACAACAAACACCCTGTGAGGTGGGTGGGGCTGAGAGAGCCCTGACAGGAGTGCTCTGTGAGAACAGCTCTAATAAGACCGTGACTGGCCCAAGGTCACCCAACTGGATGCATGTGGAGGAGCGTGGAATCAAGCCCAGCTCTCCAGATTAGAGGCCGCCACTCTCAACCCCTACACCAAGCTAGCAAAATGCTTTTTCATGGACTCGAGGGGTGAAAGGAGGGACTTACCTCCTGCTGCTGTATCCCATTTGGTCTACTGAACGAAGAAGGCCTGTCAGATGGTGGAAATGCGCTGGAGAAGTCCACAAGGAAGGGCTTGAACAGCTCCTCTGAGGTATTTCTGATAGAGATGAGCTGTGAAAAGGCACAAAGGAAAGGGGGATGTCTTTAGGAGACCCAGACCCGAAAAATACCAGGGTTTTGTTTTGTTTTTTGCACACTCTTCCCTGACACTTCTCCCCTGCAGAACCCTGACCTCTGCACTCGAACTATTTCCCAAACCCGTGGTCAAAAAGCTTTGTTTGCATGCCTTAAAACAGTTCCAGATCTGCCTTCGTTACTGAAAGCCTATTTTAGCAGACGCTTCTGAATCCAGAGGGAAATCCCTTATCATTTGGGCGTCAACAGAGTCCTGCACAGATAAGGAGAACAAGCCTATGGATTAATCATTGCTGGTGTTCCTCTTGGGGAAAGGCAGGGAGGTCACAAGACAGCATAATGCTCTGCCCTACAGTACAGCCGGCAAACAGCGTTTCCTGATGCAGCAGCAATCAAGGGATCAAAACCTTTCTCAGTGGCTGCTGGTCTCCCTGTGAGCAGACACCTCGGACCTGCTACCTCCACAAAGCAGGGAAAGAAATCTGCCCAGCGCTAAGCAGGCAGCTATGGGCGGTGATTACAGGGTGGCAACCAGCTGATATTGAGATTCATAGAATCATAGAGTTGGAAGGGGCCATACAGGCCATCTAGTCCAGCCCCCTGCTCAACGCAGGATCAATTGTACACAATCTGTAACTTTCATACCCTACTGAAATTTTGTTTCTTAGCACTAGTCTTCCTTCTCTTTCCCATCTTCAGCATTGGCTGCCTGCTCCCCGTCTCCCCACTCACTCACCTACTTTGATTTTGTGTTCTCCCCCCGTCCCTATCACATTTTTTGGTCCGTCTCCCCTCTGCCACCTTTTTTGGTCTTCCCCATCAGTAAGGAAGGCAGGTTTGGAACTTTGGTAGCTGGATCTGCCCCTCCCTCACCCCAAGTTGACAGCATTAAGAAAGCTGTCCACCAGGGTCTCCTAACATGATATCTCAGCAGCATACTTTTCTTCTATGATTTAGGGGCTATTTTAACCCCCAGTGTTTTTAACCCATCTTTTTGCATACCTGGGCCTAGTCTCAGGCTTCTGGAAACATCCCCCATCTATCATAGAATCATAGAGTTGGAAGGGACCTCCTGGGTCATCTAGTCCAGCCCCCTGCACTATGCAGGACACTCACATCCCAATCGCTCATCCACTGTAACCTGCCACCCCTTTCCCTTCACAGAATCAGCCTCTCCGTCAGATGGCTCTCCAGACTCTGGTTAAAAATTTCCAGAGATGGAGAACCCACCACCTCCCGAGGAAGCCTGTTCCACTGAGAAACCACTCTAACTGTCAGGAACTTCTTCTGGAGGTTTAGACGGAATTTAGAATCAGAGAATCATAGAGTTGGAAGGGACCTCCTGGGTCATCTAGTCCAACCCCCTGCACTATGCAGGACACTCACAACCCTCTCGCTCATCCACTGTCACCTGCCACCCCCTTGAACCTTCACAGAATCCCCTCCTAGGCAAGGGACCTGCCGAAGTTTCATCTGTGAAATAAGCCGAGAATCATAGAATAATAGAGTTGGAAGGGACCTCCTGGGTCATCTAGCCCAACCCCCTGCACCATGCAGGACACTCACAACCCTCTCGCTCATCCGCTGTCACCTGTCACCCCCTTGAACCTTCACAGAATCAGCCTCTCCGTCAGATGGCTCTCCAGCCTCTGTTTGAAAATCTCCAAAGAGAGAGAACCCACCACCTCCCGAGGAGGCCTGTTCCACCGAGAAACCGCTCTAACTGTCAGGAACTTCTGGATGTTTAGACAAAATTTAGAATCATAGAATCATAGAGTTGGAAGGGACCTCCTGGGCCATCTAGTCGAACCCTCCACACAATATAGAAGCCATGTTGGATCAGGCCAAGGGCCCATCCAGTCCAACACTCTGGGTCACACAGTGGCCCAAACCCAGGGGCCATCAGGAGGTCCACCAGCAGGGCCAGAACTCCAGAAGCGCTCTGAATGTTGCCCCCCAAGCACCAAGAATAGAGTTCGTTCAACAGCCTGGAGAAGTGAGGCTCACATTAGGAGCTGGAATTTCACACCTCCCATCATGCTCAAGTAGGGCTGCCAACCTCCAGGTCGGGCCTAGAGACCTCCCAGTGATCTTCAGGTGACAGAGATGGGCTTCCCTGGAGAAAATGGCTGCCTCGGTGAACTCTATGATACTCTACCTTGTGGAGGCCCCTCTGGTCCCCAAACCCTACTTTTCCCAGGCGTACCCCCACACCCTCAAGATCTCCAAGAATTTCTCAACCCAGAGATGGCTCTCCACCCTCAAGACATACACACGCCCCTTCTGCAAACTGTGTATGACGACACAAACACCATACTAAGCAGCAAAGCAGAATATGCACATTAAAAGGTAAAGGTAAAGGTATCCCCTGTGCAAGCACTGAGTCATGTCTGACCCTTGGGGTTATGCCCTCCAGCGTTTTCTTGGCAGACTCAATACGGGGTGGTTTGCCAGTGCCTTCCCCAGTCATTACCGTTTACCCCCCAGCAAGCTGGGTACTCATTTTACCGACCTCGGAAGGATGGAAGGCTGAGTCAACCTTGAGCCGGCTGCTGGGATCGAACTCCCAGCCTCATGGGCAAAGCTTTCAGATGGCTGTCTTACCACTCTGCGCCACAAGAGGCTCTTGTGCACATAATATGCACATAATATGCACATTAAGCTCTGGCAAATGAAATTCTAGAAGAGAGGAGTGGAAACCAGCAACATCTGCAGGGCCCCTGCTCTCTCCCTTTCAGAAATCCACTCATGCTTTCTGGCCCTAGACCTGTTTGCACTACTACAATCTGTTACATCTGCTATAGTTTTTAATGTGAATTATTACTGTAGTTGTTTACATGTTATGGAAAAAGTAAGTTCAACGTCCATGTAAACCGCCCTGAGCCTCAGGAGCGGGCAGTATATAGATACAATGAATGAATGAATGAATGAATGAATGAATGAATGAATGAATGAATGAATGAATGAATGAATGAATGAATGAGAGCCAGTTTGGTGTAGTGGTTAGGAGTGCGGACTTCTAATCTTGCATGCCAGGTTTGATTTTGCACTCCCCCACATGCAGCCAGCCGGGTGACCTTGGGCTCCCCACGGCACTGATAAGGCTGTTCTGACCGGGCAGTGATATCAGGGCTCTCTCAGCCTCACCCACCCCACAGGGTGTCTGTTGTGGGGAGAGGAATGGGAAGGCGACTGTAAGCCGCTTTGAGCGTCCTTTGGGTAGGGAAAAGCGGCATATAAGAACCAACTCTTCTTCTTCTTCTGAATGGATCCAGAAGAACAGAAATTGCTAAAGGATGGCGACAGTGAGATCTATAAACACACTTTTAAATAAAACTAACACAGCAGAGATTCTCACAAGCTCCTGGCCTCTGACCTGTTCTTCCGCATACTTGTCCTGGAGCATGCGGTGGACTTTTTCCAAGTTGCATTTCACATCCTTAAGTTTCTGGGAAAGGTTCTCTGCTTCTTGCTGGAGGCTCTGGCTGTCTTCGGCCTCCCGGTCTTTGCAGTCCTCCAACAGAGACGCCACCTTCTGCTCAATCTCTAATAACATTGCCTGGAAAGTCAAAAGGGTTAATTATTCATTTTGTACAGCCCGCTCAAGGCTCCTTTACAATGATTCAGGAGGGTAGCCATCTTGGTCTGAAGCAGCAGGACAAAGTTGGCATCTGGCAGCACCTTTGAGAACCGCAAAGTTTAATTCTGGGCAT
Organism: Paroedura picta; assembly: GCF_049243985.1. Classification (NCBI taxonomy): domain Eukaryota; kingdom Metazoa; phylum Chordata; class Lepidosauria; order Squamata; family Gekkonidae; genus Paroedura; species Paroedura picta. The sequence goes on from NC_135370.1 coordinate 173,733,613, forward strand.
AAGCTTTTGTGGGCAAGCACACTTCTTCAGATACAGTAAATCAAAGCTTCCTCAACCATTACATATAGGTAGGCAGAGAGTGTTGGAATATGCAAAATCTGTAGTGTGCAAAATTGAGGCAAATTTAAAGGGTATCCTGCAGGGGGCACCAGAGGAGGGGTATATTTAGCATAGAGAGTCCTTCCGGGTGATATTCAAATTATCTTCTCCAGTAACCTGATTGGCTCAACAGGGACTTCATGCTTGTTTCAGCATGCTTCCTTCCAGCTTCCCTCTATAGAATCACAGGATCATAGAGTTGGAAGGGACCTCTAGGGACACTGAGTCCAACCTCTGGCAGTATGAAGGAAATGCACAACTACCTGTCCATCCGCAGACCGTTTCCCCAGTAGGAGACATACCTCATTTCAGCCTTGCTTTGGACTTTGATTCGCTAATGCGAGTTGGCACTCTGCTTTCCGCATTTGGGCTTCCCTCCCCTCTTTTTCCAGGCTGTAATTCACCATATATTTTGCGCATTGGCGTCAGAAGGAGGCACTCTCCTTTCCCCACTCCAAAAGGTTTTTTTTGCAAAATGGTGCCTGCTTGCACCTTTCCTTTAATTGTGACCTTTCATTCCACATTCCCTCACCTCCCCCTTTCCCCGCCTCAAGACGTTTTATTTTTAAATAATGTTATTGTGTTACAATGCTGTAGCGTTGTAACAAGCAAGACTGTTTTTTTGTCCCTGGAGGATTGGAGAAGGTAGCAGGCTTGTGAAAGATGGTGGGGAGGAGTTGGGCACGGAGAAATCCACACATGCCTTCCTGATGTTGCACGGGGTGACTGTCAGATAGCATGGGGAGGCACTGAGGTCCCCTTGCTTGCCCTCCCTGACCTGAGCAGCAGCCACCTCATGCAGCGGAAGCTTGGATCGGGGAGGGGAAGCAAAGAGACATTGGCACTTCCCATCCCCAAAGCAATCTGACAGTTGTCCTGTGCAGCTTTGGGAAGCAGTGGGGATTTCTCTGTGCCCACCTTCCCCCACCCCATCCTTCAGAAGCCCACTGCCTTCTCCAATCCTCCGGGGGGGTGGAGAACAGTCTTGCTTGTTACAACGTTGCAGCTTTGTAACGCAATAACCTTATTTTAAAAACATCTTGGGGGAAGGGGGAAGGTGAACGAACGTGGAATGAAGGGGTGTCATTGAAGGAAAAGAGATGCAGGGCATATGGAAGAGTAGAGCACTAGGACACCTTTCCCTTGGGAGGGGGAAGAAAGTAGGGGGAGGGAGGATGGCAACAAGGAAAAGGGGGTGCTCAAAAACTCAAAATGTTGGGCGCCACAAAAAAATGAATGCAAGCATTTCTACACTGAACAGGCCCAAAATAGACCCTGCTAGACTCCAGTTTAAAAATTGTAAACCAGATTTCTGAGGATTTCTTTGCTGTGGGGCAATTCGGGGCTGTGACTGCAAAGGCGAATTTCAGTGCGGAAATGGACCAAAACTCGACCCTTTAAAAATGCAAATCGGAACGATATGCCTAGTGCAGAAATATCACAGTGGCCCCCGTTCCATGCAAATGATGCCAACACCCCCAACAAGAATCAATGGCCATTTTGGCATGGAAGATATTCACTTACTGATCCCAAAGTGGTGACCAACATGTCCCAAGGCATGCAAGAAAGGGCCACAAGAGCCAAGCAACGACACAATCCCCTCTGCCCACCCACTCACACTCTGCCTAAATTCACAGAATCAGCATTCCAGTCCGATGGCTCTCCAGCCTCTGCTTCAAAACTTCCAAAGAAGGAGAACCCACCACCTCCCGAGGAAGCCTGTTCCACTGAGGAACTTTCAGGAACTTCTTCTGGACGTTTAGCCGAAAATATTTACATAACATTCCAGAACAGTTGCTAAATGGACTGAATGATTGCAGACAACAGCTAGCACTTATTCCATTGTTTCTGTTCCAAATAAAACTATTTTATTCTTTCAGCAGCCTGGTGCTTTACCCTCTCTGCATATTCACACTCTGCCAACAGAGAAGGTGGTTAGTTGCCAGGAAAGAGAGCCAAGATGCAATTAATTTACACTTCCTACCAACTAAACCCCTTTCCTATATGCAATACAACAGAATCTGAGTCCAGTGGCACCTTAAAGACCAACAAAGATTATTCAAGGTGTGAGCTTTCATGTGTAGGCACGCTTCCTCAGACAGGGATCATAAGAGTACAGACATAAGAAGAAAGTAAACTAGTAGCAAATTAGTAAACAGCATCACAACATCCTAAATATACAGGATGGTAATTCCTTGCCTCTTGTGGCGCAGAGTGGTAAGGCAGCCGTCTGAAAGCTTTGCCCATAAGGCTGGGAGTTCAATCCCAGCAGCCGGCTCAAGGTTGACTCAGCCTTCCATCCTTCCGAGGTGGGTAAAAGGAGTACCCAGCTTGCTGGGGGGTAAACGGTAATGACTGGGGAAGGCACTGGCAAACCACCCCGTGTTGAGTCTGCCATGAAAACGCTAGAGGGCGTCACCCCAAGGGTCAGACATGACTCGGTGCTTGCACAGGGGATACCTTTACCTTTACCTTTAATTCCTTGCTAGAAAACCAAATCAGTCCTTTGGGTTCAACAACTTATATGAAATGATTAAGGAAGTTTTGCTTCACTATATTTGAAGAAGTGTGCCTGCCCAGAATTAAATGTGTTGGTCTTAAAGATGCTACAGGACTCCAACTATATTCTGGCTAGTATAACTAGACCCTAGCCAGGGATGACCTAAAAACAACTAATTTTCTCTTGGATGTGGCAAGTAAAGTTGTGCATACTATACCCCATACCAAGCCTTCTCAACCAGGGTTTCGTGAAACCCCGGCGTTTCTTGACAGCCCTCAAAGGGTTTCCCAAGTGGGTGGGACTTAATCAATTTTTAATATATTATGAAAGTCTGTTAATATTAATTGAGTGATATGACCATATATGGCCATATATGGTCATATCGATCTGCCCTGCCCAATGGCCAATGAAGGACCTGGAGGCGGTGGGAAGAAGAATGCTTTAGGATGCTTTGGGCTGATCCTGGGTTGTGCAGGGGGTTGGACTAGATGGCCTGTATGGCCCCTTCCAACTCTAGGATTCTGTGATTCTATGATTCTAAGAAGGACCACGGGTGGGCGTGTCAACAGCTCTGCTTCCCAACCATATTCTGCATGATTGTGCCACTTCTGGGGTGTCTCAAAGCCTGAAGGATGTTTCAGGGGTTTCTTGACAGTAAAAACGTTGAGAGAGGCTGCCCTATTGTGTGCTGCTGGGTGGGCGGGGGATTCAAAATTCAGCACTCACTGAAGACTCACTAGCAGTATTCAAGCAAAGGTTGGATACACACTTTTCTTGGATGCTTTAGGATGCTTAGGGCTGATCCTGCGTTGAGCAGGGGGTTGGACTAGATGGCCTGTCTGGCCCCTTCCAACTCTATGATTCTATGATTCTTAATGGAAACACTCAAGTAATGCAATATCTGTGCCAAGAAAAAGCTGCTGCTAGGCCATCATCCGGTGAAGCCCTAATAGTCCAGATCAGTGCAACGCTGGCAGAACTGGGTCGCCAAACAGGGTTTTCAAGGCAAGAGACACACAAGAGGGGGCTTGCCATTGCCTGCCTCTGATCAGCAGCCTACGCGTGATTGGCCACTGTCGGCCTCTCAGCAGCTGCAAGCCTGCACATCGCTTACATCTCCATCCATTGGTCTCAGGTTGATTCTGTGAAGGTTCAAGGGGGAAGGTTCAAGGATGAGCGATAGGGTTGTGAATGTCCTGCATAGAGCAAGGGGTTGGACTAGATGACCCAGAAGGTCCCAACTCTGTTATTCTATGATTCTATGATTCAGTGCCCACCAGTAAGGGCATAAGAATTAGGCAACCAACAGCCCAGCTTAGCCCCGTCTATGATTCTAAATTCCGTCTAAACATCCGGAAGCAGTTCATGACAGTTAGAGCGGTTCCTCAGTGGAACAGGCTTCCTCGGGAGGTGGTGGGTTCTCCATCTGTGGAGATTTTTAAACAGAGGCTGGAGAGCCATCTGACGGAGAGGCTGATTCTGGGAAGGTTCAAGGGGGTGGCAGGTGACAGTGGATGAGCGAGAGGGTTGTGAGTGTCCTGCACAGTGCAGGGGGTTGGACTAGATGACCCAGGAGGTCCCTTCCAACTCTAGGATTCTATGATGGCAGGTGGCAGGTGACAGTGAATAGGGTTTGGAGTATCCTGCATGGTGCAGGGGGTTGGACTAGATGACCCAGGAAATACCTTCTAACTCTATTATTCTATGATCCAGTGCCCACCAGTAAGAGCATAAGAATTAGGCAACCATTAGGCGGCCTAGCCGCATCTCCCCAGAGCTTGGAAGCTATGGATGTCATGGCTGATCAGCACTTTGATGGGAGACCACAAGGGAGCTAGATAGAACCATAGAATCATAGAGTTGGAAGGGGCCATACAGGCCATAGAATCATAGAATCATAGAATCATAGAGTTGGAAGGGGCCATACAGGCCATCTAGTCCAACCCCCTGCTCAATGCAGGATTAGCCCTAATCCTAATTAGCCCTAAGATGATGGGAGGTAAGAGCAAACCACCTCTGCTCACCTCTTGCTTTGGAACCTCCGTGACCTTGTGGTTGCCGTTCATCGGCTACAACCTGATGGCGCAATTAGACGCACAAGGCCCTACAGCCTCCCTCCGTCCTGACGGCTAACACAAATTCAGCTCGTGCCGCAGGTGGCATGATGTAGTGGCCAGAGTGTCAGACTTGGATTTGGGAGAATCCAGGGACAAATCCCCGCTCTGCCATGGAAACTCGCTGGGTGTCTTTGGGCCAGGCACTCTCAGCCTCGCCCACCTCATGGGGTGTGAGGTTAAAACAGCAGGCAGAAGAACCATATAATCTACTCTGGGTCCCCGTGGGGTAGAAAAATGAAGTGCATAAACACAGGTGTGGGTGAAAAACAGCTGCTGGGGGCAGGAAGGTCAACCCCCTTCCTCCCTCCTTCCCTCCCTCCCCAACTGACCACAATTCCCAAATGGGCTCCTTCCTATTTGCCTAGTTTGGGCAGGGGGTGGAGGCCTGGGGGAGGGGCTCAAGGGGAAACGCAGCAGGCAGATCCAATGCATCTCCGTCTGCCACGTCTCTCCTGCAACTCCCTCTGGTTCGGAGTCCTGTGCTTGCTGCAAGGGCTGAGCCAATAACCGGGGAAACCAGTCCCTGGACATGCCCCCTCCGCTGAATTCAGGCAGACGCCCCAGAACAGCAGCAAGAGAGCAGAAGGACTCAGAAGGACTCAGCGGACTAAGAGAGAGGGGAAAGTGTCTCAGATTCCGACAGGCACTGGAGAACTTTGAGCCAGTCCGTCTTACCTGGCACGCAGCGAGATGCCGCTCCACCACCTGTTGCATTGGGAGGGCCGGGCCGTCTGATCCCAGGGATTCTTCCGCTCTGCTGAGCCACCCTTCCAGTTCGGCGACTTTAGCCTGGCACACATGGAGCAGCTGAGCGGGCTCGGGACTAGCCGGCTTCTCGGTGGTGTCGGCCGCTCCGGCGAAATCTCCCCAGGTTGTCGCTGAGCTTTCTGCACCGTCTGTGACTGGGCAGGAGGCGGATTCGCCCTGAAGCGACAGGAGAGAGTCAAACACGGGAGGGAAACACTCTAGGGGCCCAGGGAGGTTAAAAAAAGCACAACGCTTTGGTGCAAAAGGGACTCCAGGAGGTTTTTAAAAAGCACAACACTTTGGTGCAAAAAGCCGCACCCGCCGGGACTCGAGGGGGGGGGGAGAAAGAAAGAAAAAGTAACCGCCTGTCATGTGATCTGCCGCTACAGGTATCTAAGCAGCCGGTTTGAATTTACACAGGTAGGTGGGAGCTCACAGGAAGCTGGCTGAGTCATGGTTCATTAACTGGCTATTCCGGCGGGACGTAGGGAGAAATGTTTTTCTGTGGTGTGCAAGGCTTCGGGCCACATGCTTCGAGGGAGGACAGAATGCCACCGAGGAACGCTTACTCATGATGTTTGGGCAGGCCTCTGGGTCAGAACGTGTGTGGGAAAGGGACCGAGAAAAATCTGAAGTTAAAAGAGGGAGGGGAAAAAAAACCCTTAAGCCCTGTGATGGGACCTGGGATAGATATTTTAATTTAAAAACCAGGCTGCGAATGATAGGGCTGTTTGGAGGTCAGGAAGCCAGAAGTTAGAAGTGATTTGATGGCACCTAAAATGTGCACATTCATGCACATAATGAGAGCTGGTTTGTATGCATCGTTGGAAGCGTCCTTGGAAGCAAGAGATCATAGAATCATAGAATCCTAGAGTTGGAAGGGGCCATACAGGCCATAGAATCATAGAATCATAGAATCATAGAGTTGGAAGGGGCCACACAGGCCATCTAGTCCAACCCCCTGCTCTACGCAGGATCAGCCCTAAGCATCCTAAAGCATCCAAGAAAAGTGTGTATCCAACCTTTGTTTGAAGACGGCCAGTGAGGGGGAGCTCACCACCTCCTTAGGCAGCCTATTCCACTGCTGAACTACTCTGACTATGAAAATGTTTTTCCTGATATCTAGCCCATATCGTTAAACCCATTACTGCATGTCCTTTCTTCTGCAGCCAATGGGAACAGCATCCTGCCCTCCTCCAAATGACAACCTTTCAAATACTTAAAGAGGGCTATCATGTCCCCTCTCTACCTCCTTTTTTCCAGGCTGAACATTCCCAAGTCCCTATCTTCATAGGGCTTCATAGAGACCTATCTTCATAGGGCTTGGTCCCTTATCAAAGATAAGGATTGTGCCAGAGGCCTAAAGAGGATCCAATCTGCATAGAATGACACAAAACCAGGAACAAACCAATACAAAATGCAAAATGTGAACCAGAAATTTAAGGAGAAAAGCAATTTGGGAAACAATATGAGGGAAGGGTGTATCAGACAGTAGCTAGAGGGAGGTTTCTGTGGCGTGTGAAGATACCACCGTAAGTCTCAGGTATACTGCATGTAAACATGGAAGTTCTACTGAGTTCTCTCTTCTAATAAACTGTTGAAAAGCCCTTACTCTATGCCTAAACCTTTTAAAAAGCAGTATATTGTGACTTTTGGATCCTAGAATCATAGAATCATAGAGTTAGAAGGGGCCATACAGGCCATCTAGTCCAACCCCCTAGGGGGCTCAACGCAGGATCAGCCCAAAGCACCATTTCATTTGGGCTTTGTCATTTTAAAACTGTCCTGAATCAATGGCCCATTGATTATCTTTTCAGCTCCAGATAAGACACGGTGGCCTCCTTTGTGTTATCCTCGCAATTGTCCTGTGAGGTGGGGTAGGCTGAGGGAGAATGTGCAGGCAGGGGGTCACCCAGTGGACTTTATTGCACCATGGAGATTTGAATACAGGCCTCCCTGGTGACAATTTCACAGGCCAGCCACAGAATCACACTGGGGAACTAAAAACTCCAAAAGATGTAAGGGAGGGGGAAAAAATATCTCTGCTTACTTTTCCCAAAGGGTCAGCCTTCTCTGAGAATAAATTCTTCGGACTCGCGAGACCCTCCATTTATTTTGTGGATTTATTTTTTCCACCGTGCACGGGGCAGTTCTTTGGTTGGAATTAGAGCTTAGAAGCTGCGGGTGTCGCAACACATCCCAGAGGGCTGTTCAGCTCAAGGGCCAGGCTATGCTGTACGTAAAGCCAAATGCCACAGGCTGATAAGGGACTGCTTTGATAAGCATTAAGCACACATTCTCCGGATCCTCTGAACACCCTTACTCCTGTGTATTCTAATCCCCAACTAAAAAAGGGAGACTCTTCGAAGTCACAGACTGAATTTACTCGTATTTGGGAGTCTCAAAGGTGTTTGTGGCCTCCTCTATGAACGAGGCCTTCAAATCGCCTCCCATGAGTTCCTTCTCTGGCGCACGGACGGGCAGTTTGCACCTACAGAGCCATCCGTGGCATCTTAGAACAACCTTTTCCAACCTTTTGACCAGGGAGAAAGCCCTGAAATAATTTTTCAGACTTCGAGGAGCCCCGGAAGTGATGTCAGCTGGCCACGCCTCCCTGCCACACCCCTGGAAGTGACATCACTACCTGCAACCTTAGTCCTCCTTTTGCTCCTTCCTCTGCCTTTATTACTACTATATGGCAGTTCTGCCTCATGTAGGCCGGGAAGAAGAGCAGGAGCTGAGAAAACAGGCTGCCCCCCCCCCCAATACCATGCCACTTCAGAGCTCCCACAGACCCCCCTTCAGAACTCCCACGGACATTTGGTTGGGAATCCCTATGTTAGAAAGTAAAACAAACAAAAAGGGTCAGGTTGACCCTGATAGCCTGATAGCCCAAACTAGCCTGACCTTGTCAGAGTTTGGAAGCTAAGCAGAGTTCACGGCAGAGTTAAGAATCATAGAATCATAGAGTTGGACGGGGCCATACAGGCCATCTAGTCCAACCCCCTGCTCAGAATCAGAATCACAGAATCATAGAGTTGGAAGGGGCCACACAGGCCATAGAATCATAGAATCATAGAGTTGGAAGGGGCCATACAGGCCATCTAGTCCAACCCTCTGCTCAGTTCCCGTTTAGAGAACTGTTTTTTTTTTTTTTGTACCCTGTTTCTTCTGCTTCTGTGGGTCCAGGTAATATGAAAGAGTCTAGATACAGGGGTGACCAAACTGGCTCTCCAAAGGTCCATGGACTACAATTCCCATGAGCCCCTGCCAGTACAAATACTCCCTGACTAACACCTTATTCACCACTGTCTTCACTTGCTCCAAAGCAAACAAAATCATTTGGAGTAAGCTGTGGAGGAAAGCAGGCTACTTTGAAAAGCTTTGAAAGAGAGCAGCTCCTATACCTTAGTATTGCACCTTCCCCCTTTTTGAACAGGGGGGAACCACCACACTCAGAATCATCTCAGATAAGATCAAGCGTGCTTTTTGTTCAACTTAGGGAAAGTCCAATTCCTTCAAGGGTATGACCTCCTCATTAACACCAGAAATCTGGAGCAATCCATGAAGCTAATAAGCAGGAGAATCTAAAGGAAGTCCCTCTTTCCTTATTTCTAGCTTGGAGGTGCTCTTCTTGGACTGACGGTAATCTGCTGGTCTGCAGAATAGCTCGATTCGTGCGGTAGCACCTCAGAGACCAACACAATTTTAGGGGAATCTAAGCTTTTGAGAAGAGCCTCTTGTGGTGCAGAGTGGTAAGGCAGCAGACATGCAGTCTGAAAGCTCTGCCCATGAGGCTGGGAGCTCAATCCCAGCAGCCGGCTCAAGGTTGCCTCAGCCTTCCATCCTTCCGAGGTCGGTAAAATGAGTACCCAGCTTGCTGGGGGGTAAACGGTAATGACTGGGGAAGGCACTGGCAAACCACCCCGTATTGAGTCTGCCATGAAAACGCTGGAGGGCGTCACCCCAAGGGTCAGACACGACTCAGTGCTTGCACAGGGGATACCTTTACCTTTACCTTAAGCTTTTGAGAGTCAAAGGGAGACTTTTGCCCTGATTTCAGGGGTGACAAACTTTGTAGCAGACTTACTTCACTGTGGAATGAGCTGTCTTCTGCTTCTTCGACCACGGAAGGTAGAAAAGACAGCGAGCCTCGCTTCGACAGCTGCAAGGGACGTGGGAGAGATGAAGTCCAGTTAGCGGGAGCACGAAAAAGGGTCTTTCATTCCGTCCTCCTCAATCTGGCGTTCAGACACTTTCCCCCAAGCGTTAAGCACCAACTAACTCAGGCAACTGCTGCAGGCCTGACGCTACCAACATAAAGCATTCTTACCAGCCATAGACTTTGCTTTCAGTTTGGCAGGCTTGTGGCATTTGAACCTTGAGTTACAACATCTAGGTTTTGGATGCCAAAGAGTGCCTTGGGGATGGGCCTTGGGGCAGCCATATATTTAGACAGGCTTGTGCTAACTTTAGTTTTAGCAAAGAGCATCCTGCACCTGTTTTGCCAATCCTTACAATAAAGAGATTTCTTCAACCAAGAGTCTGCTTATTGGGGAAGCCAACCAGGCATGGACAACCTCGCCTTTCTCTACGCGAAGGAGTCTCAAAACTGCTTACAATCACCTTCCCCTCCTCTCCCCACAACAGGACTGAAGCCAAGGGATATGAGGGTGCTCCACCTACCTGTCGATCACTTCCTCCACCATCGACTAATCCGCTTTCCTCTAGTGCTTCAGATTCAACACTCTCCTCCTCTTCCAGTTCAGATTGCTCATGCCGCCGGTGAAGCTCCAGTAGGGAAGTCTTCATGGCCAACAAGAGGTCCTCCTTCGTCTGGCACAGGAAGGCAATCTTTTGCTTTATATCCTCCGCCTCTTCATCCTAGGGAACCATCATGTTCAGATGTCACATTAGCACAGGGGTAAGGAGCACAAAAGGGAAGGAACTAGTGACCACCACCTGACTGTAATGCAATTGGCTTTTGCATTTCCTGGGTCTGCAGGGACCACTAGCTTCTGATCGTACACAGAGAGAGATGCACAGTTTGATTTACTTATGCCCAAGAGGATTCCAGATAGATGCCTGTTGAAAAATGGTCCTGGTGCATAATACCCCATAATAGCAGATTGCAGTCCCAGGAAATATACTTGCTCATCTCTCAAGGTGCCCCTTGGACTCAAATTCAGCAGTCGAGAGAAGGGGAAGAAGAACTGGCCTTTTTTGTCCCCTTTTACCTTTTTACCACCCAAAAGAGTCTCAGACCCCTTACAACCGCCCGCCTGTCCTCTCCCCACAAAAGAAACCCTGAGAGCTAGCTGGAGCTGAACAAACTCTGAAAAGAAGAGTTAGAATCATAGAATCATAGAATCATAGAGTTGGAAGGGGCAATACAGGCCATCTAGTCCAACCCCCTGCTCAACGCAGGATCATAGAATCACAGAATCATAGAGTTGGAAGGGGCCATACAGGCCATAGAATCATAGAATCACAGAATCATAGAGTTGGAAGGGGCCATACAGGCCATAGAATCATAGAATCATAGAGTTGGAAGGGGCAATACAGACCATCTAGTCCAACCCCCTGCTCAACGCAGGATCAGCCCAAAGCATCCTAAAGCAAGTTGGTTCTTATATGCTCGGTCAGAACAGTTTTATCAGTGTTGTGGCGAGCCCAACATCATCTAGCTGGCTGCATGTGGAGGAGGAGCGGGGAATCAAATCTGGTTCTCCAGATCAGAGTCTGACACTCTTAACCACTATAACAAGTGGGATATTTTTTTAAAAAACTTTTTATTGCGTTTATTCATCACCACTCCAGGCCAGCTGGCTCAAGATGGTTTTGTTATTGTTGTTGTTATGTGCGAAGTCGTGTCCGACCCATCGCGACCCCATGGACAATGATCCTCCAGGCCTTCCTGTCCTCTACCATTCCCCGGAGTCCATTTAAGTTTGCACCGACTGCTTCAGTGACTCCATCCAGCCACCTCATTCTCTGTCGTCCCCTTCTTCTTTTGCCCTCGATCGCTCCCAGCATTAGGCTCTTCTCCAGGGAGTCCTTCCTTCTCATGAGGTGGCCAAAGTATTTGAGTTTCATCTTCAGGATCTGTCCTTCTAAAGAGCAGTCAGGGTTGATCTCCTCTAGGACTGACTGGTTTGTTCGCCTTGCAGTCCAAGGGACTCGCAAGAGTCTTCTCCAGCACCACAGTTCAAAAGCCTCAATTCTTCCTTATGGTCCAACTTTCGCAGCCATACATTGCAACTAGGAAGACCATAGCCTTGACTAAACACACTTTTGTTGGCAGGGTGATGTCTCTGCTTTTTAGGATGCTGTCTAGATTTGCCATAGCTTTCCTCCCCAGGAGCAAGCGTCTTTTAATTTCTTTGCTGCAGTCCCCATCTGCAGTGATCTTGGAGCCCAGGAAAATAAAATCTGTCACTATCTCCATTTCTTCCCCATCTATTTGCCAGGAATTGAGAGGGCTGGATGCCATGATCAGCAAGATGGTTTACAGCAGTCTAAAATATCAAATAAAAGTAACCTGACTCACATTCCCAACCCACAACCCCACCCACCTTCCTCTTCCCCTCAACTCTATGGACCTCTTGGCAGGGGGTTCAAGGGACCCAGTCAATGTTCCACCACCCGCCCTCAACCGAACACCTGGTGGAAGAGCTCCGTTTTATAGGCCTGCAGAACTGTGTAAGCTCCAGCAGGGCCCTTAGCTCTTTGGTTGGTGCCAGGACCGAAAAAGCCCTGGCCCTGGTCTAGAAATATGGGGGGGGGGGAGACACACAATAAATCACCATTGAAACCAGCTGGGAAAGGTGTGCATTTTAAGGTCTGCTTTGATGGTCCAGACCCAAATCCTAGCACTGTTCATACCAGCCGAGTCATTTTAGGCTGGCGGAATTATAGGAATCGGGAGCCAGTTTGGTGTAGTGGTTAGGAGTGCGGACTTCTAATCTGGCATGCCGGGTTCGATTCTGCGCTCCCCCACATGCAGCCAGCTGGGTGACCTTGGGCTTGCCACGGCACTGATAAAGCTGTTCTGACCGAGCAGGAATATCAGGGCTCTCTCAGCCTCACCCACCCCACAGGGTGTCTGTTGTGGGGAGAGGAATGGGAAGGCGACTGTAAGCCGCTTTGAGCCTCCTTCGGGTAGGGAAAAGCGGCATATAAGAACCAACTCTTCTTCTTCTTCTTCTTTAAAATATGCTCTTCTCATTTTTCTCAGCAAGGGGTTTTCCCCCAGTGAAATGATAGATGCCGGCAGTTGTGGGGTGGGGAGGAATGGAAAGTTGTAAACCTCACCTCTGCGTACGCAGCAGCCTGAGCAGTTAAAGGGATTTCCGTGGGCGATTCATCCGAGTGGCTCTTTAGCAACAGCTTCAGAGCGTCTGTCTCTTCCTCGCATCGTTCCATCTCTTTGACGATTGGCTGCAAAGCAATAATTACTGTTCGCTGTTTTAAAGTGGAAGGAGGGATGTCAGACCACTTGACTTAATGCCTGCATAAGCCATCAAAAACAGCCCAGGACATTATTCTGCACGTTCTGATAATGTTTGTTCTCAGACAGAAGAGGGAAAAACAACTTTGATGGAAACACTGCTTCCCCATCCCCCCACCCCACCCCCCTGTCAGGAATCAAGCTTCCCCACCCCCCTGTCAGGAATCAAGCTGATAAAGACACATCCGACATCCAACAGGCAGTTGAAGATCCAAAGAAGAGCTTTATTAAACAGAGTCTACATAAAGCTAAAGCAGGCCAAGATCTCCCAAGCAAAGATCTTGAAAGGAACGAGGAACAATAGAAGCGGATATAGGGTTCTCTCAATAAGGGAGGGGTGCAAAGGCATTTCGGCGGGAGAGCAAGAGGGCACCAAAGGTGCTAAGGTTCACAGGATGGCCAGATGGCCGGAATCTAATCTGTTGAGACTAGGCTGTCAATGCAAGGTCGCTAGAGGAGATTGATGAAGCAACGGAAGAAATTGGAAGGGGACATACAGGCCATCTGGTCAATGATCAGTGCAGGATCAGGCTACAGCATCCAGGATAAGGATCTATCCAGACACTGCTTGAAGACTGCCAGTAAGGGGGAGCTCACCACTTCCTTAGCCAGCCCATTCCACTCTTAGAATCCTAGTCCCACCACCTGCTCAATGCAGGATCAGCCTCAAGCATCCAGGAGAAAGATCTGTCCAGCCGCTGCTTGAAGACCACCAGTGAGGGGGAGCTCCCCACCTCCTTAGGCAGCCCCTTCCACTGCTGAACTAGACTCCTAGAATCCTAGAGTGGGAAGGGGCCATGCAGGCCATCTAGTCCCACCCCCTGCTCAGTGCAGGATCAGCCTCAAGCATCCAGGAGAAAGATCTGTCCAGCCGCTGCTTGAAGACTGCCAGTGAGGTGGAGCTCACTACCATTATTATTATTATTATTATTATTATTATTATTATTATTATTATTATTATTATTATTATTATTATTATTATTATTATTATTATTATTATTATTATTATGTTATTTATTCCCCGCCACTCCTGGAGCCGGCTCCTAGCGGGTTAGAATAGTCCATCATAAAACCCAGATAAAAACCCATTAAAAACAGGACATCCATCAATAAACAAAAAACCCACAGATGGCGGAACCTACCCTGACCCTCCTACCACTATCTAGTCATGTGGGCTAGGAGGGGGCCATTGATGTTCCATAGCCCAGTGCTAGGAAACCATAGCACTAGCACTCGAAGGGAAACCCAGAGGGCACCCAACAAAGGGCCCCCAAAGGGAGCCTACCCTGATTGTGAAAATGTTCTTCTTGCTATCCAGCTGATATTGTTCTCCATGAAGCTTAAACCCATTACTGCAGGCCCTAACCTCTGCTGCCAAGAGAAACCGCTCCCTGCCCTCTTCCAAATGACCTTTCAGATACTTAAAGAGAAGAAATCATGTCCCTTCTCAACCTCCTTCTCTCCAGGCTGAACCTTCCCAAGTCCCTCAGCCTCTTGGTCCCTTGGCCCCGGATCATCTTTGTCGCTCTCCTCTGCCCCCTCTCCATTTTGTCCACATCCTTCTGGAAGTGAGGCCTCCAGAACTGCACCCAGGACTCCAGGTGTACTCTGAGCAATGCAGGATACAGCAGGACTAAGTCCAGGGTTGCTACATGTAGGCAGGCCTCTGTTCATCTCTTGCCTTGTGAATACCACAGAATCACCACACGTCAGGGGGGACTTGACAGCACTTTCCCCATAACTGTAGGCCAAACAAGGATTCATATCAGCACTACATCCCTGCAGATTTTGATGCTCAGGTAAGTCAACAGTAGGTCAATATGTGCAAACACAAGGAAATGGCCATCTGTATTCGCACAATAGAAAAGCATATGTTTGCTCTTGCAGAAAATTGTCCTACCTAAAGGTAAAGGTAAATGAGCCTCTTGTGGCGCAGAGTGGTAAGGCAGCCGTCTGAAAGCTTTGCCCATAAGGCTGGGAGTTCAATCCCAGCAGCCGGCTCAAGGTTGACTCAGCCTTCCATCCTTCCGAGGTCGGTAAAATGAGTACCCAGCTTGCTGGGGGGTAAACGGTCATGACTGGGGAAGGCACTGGCAAACCACCCCGTATTGAGTCTGCCATGAAAACGCTAGAGGGCGTCACCCCAAGGGTCAGACATGACTCGGTGCTTGCACAGGGGATACCTTTACCTTTACCTTTAAAGGTAAAGGTATTCCCTGTGCAAGCACCTGGTCATGTCTGACCCTTGGGGTGACGCCCTCCAGTGTTTTCATGGCAGACTCAATACGGGGTGGTTTGCCAGTGCCTTCCCCAGTCATTACTGTTTAGCCCCCAGCAAGAAAACAAAGATCATGGCATCTGGCCCTCTCAATTCCTGGCAAATAGGTGGGGAAGAAATGGAGATAGTGACAGATTTTATTTTCCTGGGCTCCAAGATCACTGCAGATGGGGACTGCAGCAAAGAAATTAAAAGACGCTTGCTCCTGAGGAGGAAAGCTATGGCAAATCTAGACAGCATCCTAAAAAGCAGAGACATCACCCTGCCAAGAAAAGTGCGTTTAGTCAAGGCTATAGTATTCCCAGTTGCAATGTATGGCTGCGAAAGTTGGACCATAAGGAAGGCCGAGCGTCAAAGAATTGAGGCTTTTGAACTCTGGTGCTGGAGAAGACTCTTGCGAGTCCCTTGGACTGCAAGGCGAACAAACCAGTCAGTCCTAGAGGAGATCAGCCCTGACTGCTCTTTAGAAGGCCAGAACCTGAAGATAAAACTCAAATACTTTGGCCACCTCATGAGAAGGAAGGACTCCCTGGAGAAGAGCCTAATGCTGGGAGCGATCGAGGGCAAAAGAAGAAGGGGACGACAGAGAATGAGGTGGCTGGATGGAGTCACTGAAGCAGTCTGTGCAAACTTAAATGGACTCCGGGGAATGGTAGAGGACAGGAAGGCCTGGAGGATCATTGTCCATGGGGTCGCGATGGGTCAGACACGACTTCGCACATAACAACAACAACAACAAAGCTGGGTACTCATTTTACCGACCTCGGAAGGATGGAAGGCTGAGTCCACCTTGAGCCGGCTGCTGGGATCGAACTTCCAGCCTCATGGGCAGAGCTTTCAGACTGCATGTCTGCTGCCTTACCACTCTGCGCCACAAGAGGCTCTGTCCTACCTATAAGATGCTATTCTATGTGAAAGGGGTGGCGAGCCTGGCTTTCACACGGGCTAAACAATGCGCTTTTAATCCACCTTCCCGGCAATTTGCAGCTGGATTTTTCAGTTGTGAAAATGGCACAATACACATGCAAGTGGTCACAGAAGTGAATTGAAACTGCATGACTTAGCTTGAGTGAACTTGCCCATAATAATGACGTCAAAACCGACTTATGAGGAAGGGGTGGCTGAACTGTGGTCCTCCAGATGTCCATGGACTACAATTCCCATGAACCCTTGCTTGCAAAGGCTCATGGGAACCGTAGTCCGTGGACATCTGGAGATCCGCAGTTTGGCCACCTCTGCTGTGAGGTTTTCAAGGCAAGGGACCAACAGAGGAGGCGTGATGTTGCTTGCCTCTGCCTAGCAACTCCATTTTCCATGATGGTCTCCCATCCACATAATAACCACGCCTGACCCTGCTTAGCTTTTAAAGTCCGACGGACTCTGCACTTTTCAGGCTGTCCGGCTGAAATAGACAAATGCACTTCATAAATACCTGCCATGAACGGCAACAAAAGTAATTGTGCTAATTCTCTTAGGTAGCTCCCAGCTGGGCCTTGCCTCACTGTTTTCCAACATCTGCCAACAGTTATTAGGCAACGATGGCAAAATAGAACTTCCATGTTCAGGGGCATTATACCTCTGAAGGTCAATTGTGAGGAGGATCCCCCCGCAATGAAGCACTATAGGGATTCCTGAGATTAGGGCATGCAAGGTGTCGGGGTAGAGCCTTTTTTTCACCTCGAGCAGCTCGTTTTGCTCCTTGGTCATCCTTTCTAAAGTCTTCAAGTCTTTCAAAAGCTGCTTTGTCCTTTGGAAGGCAGAGAAGGGCTGCAGCTTCACACCCGGAAGCCGAAGACTTTCTTGGTATGACTGGATCTCCCTGAGGGCCTTCTTCATGGGACCGATATGGGCCAATATAACCTGTAAAGTAAAGTAGAGAACCAACAATGTTATAAAAGGTTTGAACAGGAAGAGGGTATAAGAGGGTAGAAGCTAGAAAGGCTAGATATCAGGGGGGGGAAAATTCACAGTCAGAGTAGTTCAGCAGTGGAATAGGCTGCCTAAGGAGGTGGTGAGCTCCCCCTCACTGGCAGTCTTCAAGCAAAGGTTGGATACACACTTTTCTTGGATGCTTTAGGATGCTTTGGGCTGATCCTGCGTTGAGCAGGGGGTTGGACTAGATGGCCTGTATGGCCCCTTCCAACTCTATGATTCTGTGATTCATCCATCATCAGCATACAGGATCCTACCATGTCGCATTCACATATAGATTCATAGAATCACAGAGTTGGACGGGTCCTCCAGGGTCATCTAGTCCAACCCCCTGTGCAATGCAGGAGCAACTACCTGCCTATCCACAGTGACCCCAATTTCATGCCCAAGTGATCCCTGCCCCAATCACCAAACATCTCCAGAATCCAGCCTGGCCTGGAGGAAATTCACCTACCATCCCACAGTGGCGATCAGCAATTCCCCGGGTAGGCAAGGAAGGGCCACAAGAGACAAACGCTGGCACATCCTTTCCTGCCCACCCACTCACAATCTGCCTAAGTTCATAAAATCAGCATTTCTTTCAGATGACTACCTAGCTTCTGCTTAAAAACTTCCAAGGAAGGAGAACCCACCACTTCCTGAGGAAGCCTGTTCTACTGAGGAACCGTTCTAACTGTCAGGAACTTCTTCCGGATGTTTAGCTGAAAATTCTTTTGAATTAATTTCAAACCATTGGTTCTGGTCCGACCCTCTGGGTCAACAGAAAACTCTGCTCGATCTTCTCTATGACAGCCTTACAAGTACTTGAAGAGGGTTATCTCAGCCCAAAGAGCCTTATGCTCAACTAATACAAACAGGCCAGTGGTCCCCGGCCCCAAAGAAATCCGCATGGCCTCGACTGGAGGCAGGGCCTTCTCGGCCTTGGCTCCTGCCATGGAATGATTTCCCAGAAAACATCAGGGCCTCCCAGGTCACACAGAATTTTAAAAATATGGATGCTTCAGTTTTCCAGCTCTTTCAAAATGAGTCTCCCTGTTTTAAGAATGAGAATAGTCACCTGGCCATGTTTAAAATGCTCTCTGGGAGAAAACTCCAGGGTGTCTTCAGAAGGGGCCAGAATCATTTTAATCTTGTCCACATCCTTCTCCATTGTTCTCACTTCGGATTCAATAGCTTCCACCTCCTAAACATGGAGACAAGGCAAAGGACACAAAATTAGCAAAACAAAGTAAAGGTAAAGGTATCCCCTGTGCAAGCACCGAGTCATGTCTGACCCTTGGGGTGACGCCCTCTAGCGTTTTCATGGCAGACTCAATACAGGGTGGTTTGCCAGTGCCTTCCCCAGTCATTACCATTTACCCCCCAGCAAGCTGGGTAGCAAAACATTAACATTAGCACAGATAACATTAACACAGATAAATTGAAACCAACCTATTAAAAAAAAAGCAAGATTACAAATTTAAAAGGACATGGCCAAATTTGCTGAAACAGATTAAGACTGTCTTTGTTTGTATCCAACAGGGTGGAATGAGCTCCCGGGAAAGTTAAGGGCCCTGATGGAAGTGTCTCAGTTCCGCAGAGCCTGTAAGACGGAGCTCTTCCGCCAGGTCTTTGGTTGAGGCCAGGGCTAGGAAGGTCTGGGTCCCCCACTGGCTAGTTAATCCATCAGCCCCTCGTTTTTACTGAAAAGGTCTATTGAGCAGGGGGGAAGTGGGATTGTCGCTGCGAGGGGAGGTTTATAGGGGTATATTGTTTTTAGGGGATTTTCTGTTGGTTTTAAGAGCCTCTTGTGGCGCAGAGTGGTAAGGCAGCAGACATGCAGTCTGAAAGCTCTGCCCATGAGGCTGGGAGTTCAATCCCAGCAGCCGGCTCAAGGTTGACTCAGCCTTCCATCCTTCCGAGGTCGGTAAAATGAGTACCCAGCTTGCTGCTGGGGGGTAAACAGTAATGACTGGGGAAGGCACTGGCAAACCACCCCGTATTGAGTCTGCCATGAAAACGCTAGAGGGCGTCACCCCAAGGGTCAGACATGACCCAGTGCTTGCACAGGGAATACCTTTATGTTGGTTTTATTGTTTCGAACCATCACAAGCTCACTGCGTTGGAAGGGTAGTATACAAATTGAAACATAAACAAACCAGGGGTCCCTTTTATGTTCTTACAATCTCTAAAGAATACAAGGAACTCGTGCAAAGATGAATTTCCTTTCACCAAAGATATGACATGTATCCCCCTTCTCACAAAAACAGAGGTCCCACCCACTGAAGCCCCTACCTGCATAAACCTCTGTCCCTAGTTCTTTTTCTCTGACAGGGATGTCCAACAGAGACACACTCTTGAGATCCTAGATCAGCCATTTTAAAGTATATTTAGCACGAATCAAACAAGGTATATAAGGTCAGTCTGGAGCAGGATTTCTCAATCAGGGTGTCATCTTTCTTAGAATCATAGAATCTATTATTCTATGATTCTATGATCACAGGTTAAGGGAAAAAACGAATGAGGGGAAACCTATACATGCTGTAGGATTAATTTTTTAAAAGAAGTAATTAAGAAGTTGAAAGCCACTTTCATGTACATAAAAAAATCATTTTGCTTAAAACAAGACACGTCTCGCAGGCTTAAATTTAACTAGATAGTTCCTGGTCTCGACAGTTTCTTGGTGTAGCCAGCTTGCTGTCATGGTTAAGAGTGGCAGCTTCTAATCTGGCAAACCAGGCATGATTCCCTGCCCCTCCACGTGCAGCCTGCTGGGTGACCTTGCCCTTGTCACAGTGCTGATAGTGCTGTTCTCATTGAGCAGTAATATCAGGGCTCTCCCAGCCTCACTTACCTCACAGGGTGTCTGTTGTGGGGAAAGGAAGGGAAGTTGACTGTCAGCTGCTTTGAGACTCCTTCGGGTAGGGAAAAGCGGCATAGAAGAACCAGCTCTTCTTCTAAAAGAAAGCAATTTCCTGTGTCCCAAACTTGGTCCTTTTCTATGTCAGGTCCTCATCTTTATTGAAGCAGTTAAGTTCTTCAGCAAGTTCCCTTCGACTCTCTTCTATCCAGCTCTGCCTCGTCCTTCCTTGACCTCTCCCTACTCCGTCTCTGTTTCCTCTCTATACTGCTGAGATCTGCCTCTCCCACCCAGATCTTGACCAGTAAGCGCACCTATATTTCAGTTCACAATATCTGTCGCTTTCTGTTTTATTTCTCCAAGACCGAAAGTGACGCTTTCTTTTGCTTTCTATTTCCTGACATTTTGAGCCGTCTACCTGAAACAGATCCAGACCACACGTAATTCCCCGACCACAAAGGAATCTTCTCCCACATGAATGCAACACAGTTCTATTGCAAAATGGTGGAGATCGTTCTGTTCCTTCGTAGTAAGAAGTCGGCGGCCAATTTGCAGTAATCACTGAAGCTAAGAAATGCTCATTTATTCATAACCAAGGTTGGCAACGTGCAGGTGGGGCGTGGAATTCTCTTGGAATTACAGCTGATCTCCAAGACCAAGGAGAGAAAACAGCTTCTTCGGAGAGCAGACTCTGTGGCTTTACATGCTGCTGGGATCCTACCTGTCCCAACATGACCTTCCTCAGGCTCCACTCCTAAATCTTGTAGGAATTTTCCAACCTGGATCTGGAAACCATATTTATGACCTTTCTTTGTGCGTTTAAATCAGCCTTTCTCAACTTTTTTTACCATTAAGAAACCCCTGAAACTCCTTCAGGCTTTGAGAAACCCCAGAAGTAGCCCCATCGTACAGAATGTGGTTGGGAAGCAGAGCTGTGGACATGCCCACACGGGGCCCCTCCCCTTCCCACCCCTTCCAGGCCCATCGTTGGCCATTTTGGGAGGGGGTGGGTGGGTTGACATGACCATGTATAGTCATCTCACACAATAAATGTTGACCAAATTTTAAAATGATATTAATAATTCATTCGGGGAAACCCTTCCTGGGCCCTCAAGAAACCCGGTTGAGAAAGCCTGGTTTAAATATTCATCTTTGCTAGCGGTGACTAAAAGATGACATGATCGAGAACAAACAGAACATGGGAACTTACTGCGAATGTTTCTTCATGTTGTTTTGTTCACCTCTGAAATTTGTCTTCCTGTAAAGCAGTGGTTCTCAACCTCGGGGTCCCGACCCCATATGAGTTCTCTTGGCCCCTTCCACGGGGTCGCCAGGACAGGTTGGTGGCAACGGCAGGCAGTGGCAAAGCCATGGCATCGGCCACCTCCACGCCACCTCCAGTACCTGTGCATGCGCCTGCGCACATGCGTGCTTCCCCTGACCCCCCTGCAGTTGGGGTTGCGACGTTACAGCATCTTTTAAAAGCCCCCAAATCCCATCAAAAACTTCATCTGCTTTTCCCCATGAACATTAGTTTCTTCCCATTTATCCCTCCAATATACGTTAAATTTGATTTTTCATTTTTAGAGCCATGTTTGGTTTTATGCTGGGCCGCACCTGGCCCTAGAGACACAAGTGGCAGGTCCCTGCTATGGGCATTCCACACTTACATCAGCCAAGTGTTGGATAAGCGGGAGAATCCCCACTATCTTCTGTTGCAAGG
Organism: Paroedura picta; assembly: GCF_049243985.1. Lineage (NCBI taxonomy): Eukaryota > Metazoa > Chordata > Lepidosauria > Squamata > Gekkonidae > Paroedura > Paroedura picta. The sequence continues at coordinate 173,755,358 of NC_135370.1, forward strand.
CTGCGACTTCTCCATTTATTTCATTCAGACGCTTCACCATAGTGTCGGTTTCAATCAAAGTGGCCAGCTCATCCAGTTCTGGATACATGGCACTGAGGTTGTTTTGCTTTTGTTCCGAATCTTCCAACGCCATCTGGGCAGGGAGGGAATTAAAATAATTTTTTTTTTAAATCAGAACTCACAGAGATGCACTTTCAAGTTGAAATAAACGTTTTATACCAGTGTTCCACTATGGATCTTGACACATGGAGCCTTCTTCAGAAATGACTTTATCGTTCGTTCGTTCGTTCGTTCGTTCGTTCGTTCGTTCGTTCGTTCGTTCGTTCGTTCGTTCGTTCGTTCGTTCGTTCATTCATTCATTCATTCATTCATTCATCCCCCGCCACTCTCAGTTAACTGGCTCATGGCGGGTTACTTGATAAAACCCCCATACAATAAAACTCCCATTAAAACCCCCAATAAAATTAACAAAAACAGGAAATAACAGCATGGCGGTAAAAATAACCCCACCTCCAGTCCAACCAACTCCCTGGCGGGCACCACAGACAAGATGCGCTGCCACCATTTTGAAAGACAAGTGGTTAACTTATACCAAGATTATTTTGATATTTTTCAGAAGGAGAATTCTAATTGGCCTCCTTCCCGTATCATGCCCTCACCCTGGGTTTCTGGTTCTACACCCATGGCCAAAAATCTTAGTTGATTTTAGAAATGTTTAATTGTCAATTTAACTGCATTGTCGTTTTAACTGCATTGTTGCACATGAGTTGTTCACCGCCCTGAATCCACTTCAGCGGAAAGAGTGGCCTATAAATCTAAGTAAATAAATAAGTGATATCTCCAGCAGTCAACCGTAAGCCTGAGCTTATTGGAGGGCACCAAGAAAGGGGTCAGCAGGCAAGATGGCTCCCACCAGCTCCACTTTGTGGATCCTGGCGTAGACTGATTGCAGATCCACATCCAGGTACAGATTTGCCTATGAGGATGAGGTGCCTATGGCTTCACATCACACATGCAAACGGCTGGATCATAATCACAGAACGAGCTCAGGTTGCAGAATGTTTTCTGAGCTTCTTAAACCTATTTAGGTTTGACATCAGCGAAGTCGAAGGTGCAGTCTTTAAGACCAGGCAATGTTTATCCACTTGGCCTTCGAACACCAGTAAAATGGAGATCCACTTACCTGGAGCGCGTTGGCGTGTTTATTCAGTGCTCGTGCGGAGTCACTCTTTGCCTCCTCCGTCAGCAGACGGTTGGTGCTCTCGAGCCAGTCCCTGGTGCTCCGCAGGAGTTCATCACTCGCTTCCATTGTGCTGGCGGCCTATAAACAGAAATTAATTCAAGAGAAATTCCATCTAAACATCCGAAAGAAGTCCCTGGCAGTTAGAGCGGTTCCTCAGTGGAACAGGCTTCCTCGGGAGGTGGTGGGTTCTCCATCCTTGGGGATTTTTAAACAGAGGCTGGAGAGCCATCTGACGGAGAGGCTGATTCTGGGAAGGTTCAAGGGGGTGGCAGGGGACAGTGGAGGAGCGAGAGGGTTGGGAGTGTCCTGCATAGTGCAGGAGGTTGGACTAGATGACCCAGGAGATCCCTTCCAACTCTAGGATTTTATGATTCTATGATTCTAGAAAGACTCCACTTGTGATTTGGCAGAAGGAGCAGGGTTCCCCACTGGCTGAGTGTTGCATGCTTCTTTTAAAAGTAAAAACAAAGACAATCCAACATACTACAAGAAAAAACAGAAGTAGGAAAGAAAGAAAACAGGAGACACAAGAGTAGGAAAGAAATATAAAAAAGAAGCTTTCCATTTTCTGCGCAACAAATATATGTAAAATTACAACGGTAACACTTATTCTAAACCAGCCTTTCTCAACTTTTTTACCATTGAGAAGCCTGTGAAACATTCTTCAGGCGTCGAGAATCCCCAGAAGTGTCGTGATTGTGCAGAATATGGTTGGGAAGCAGAGCTGTGGACACGCCCACCCAGGGCCCTTTCCCACCCCTCCCTCCCTCCCTCCCTCCCTCCCTCCCTCCCTTCCACTATTCTGGACCCTGCATCTTTCTCCTTCCTTCCTTCCTTCCTTCCTTCCTTCCTTCCTTCCTTCCTTCCTTCCTTCCTTCCTTCCTTCCTTCCTTCCTTCCTCCCCCCCTCCCTTCCTTCCTACCTTCCACTATTCTGGACCCTGTATCTTTCTCCTTCCTTCCTTCCTTCCTTCCTTCCTTCCTTCCTTCCTTCCTTCCTTCCTTCCTTCCTTCCTTCCTTCCTTCCTTCCTTCCTCCTCCCCTCCCTCCCTCCCTCCCTCCCTCCCTCCCTCCCTCCCTCCCTTCCACTATTCTGGACCCTGCATCTTTCTCCTTCCTTCCTTCCTTCCTTCCTTCCTTCCTTCCTTCCTTCCTTCCTTCCTTCCTTCCTTCCTTCCTTCCTTCCTTCCTTCCTTCCTTCCTTCCTTCCTCTTCCCCTCCCTCCCTCCCTCCCTCCCTCCCTTCCACTATTCTGGACCCTGCATCTCTCTTCCTTCCTTCCTTCCTTCCTTCCTTCCTTCCTTCCTTCCTTCCTTCCTTCCTTCCTTCCTTCCTTCCTTCCTTCCTTCCTTCCTTCCTTCCTTCCTTCCTCCCTCCCTCCCTCCCTCCCTCCCTGGAAGGGGGTAGAAGCAGTCGATATGACCAATTATGGTCATATCAGCCAAAAAATGTTTAACAGATTTTAAAAACATATAAAAAATTGATTAACTCCCAACTACCCATTCGGAAAACCCTTCCAGGTCCGTCAAGAAACCCCAGAGTTTCTCGAAACCCTGGTTGAGAAAGCCAACTCTCAACACTAACTTTCTTTTTTCTACTTTCTAATATTTTTCTCTCTTAGTCATCAAACAATGCTTGGTCTCTCTGTTTTTTTTATTAGTAGCTTTATTAATAATACATTTCCAAGTTAACATAAATCTCATAGTCTTCCAGTTTTACAGGTTTAAACTTCTGGTACCACATTTTACAACTTATTGTGAAATTTTTGCACACTGAGACAGATACAATAAGCAAACCCTGAACCTCCTGTTTAAATCCCAGTCCAAATCAATATGTGTTTTCCCTATATAATTCCAAAATAATCTCCATTGACTTTTATACATTTCTAAATTCCTGTTGTGGCGCAGGGTAGTAAGGCAGCAGAAATGCTGTCTGAAGCTGTCTGCCCATGAGGCTGGGAGTTCGATCCCAGCAGCCGGCTCAAGGTGGACTCAGCCTTCCCTCCTTTCGAGGTCGGTAAAATGAGGACCCAGCTTGCTGGGGGGTAAATGGTAATGACTGGGGAAGGCACTGGCAAACCACCCCGTATTGAGTCTGCCATGAAAACGCTAGAGGGCGTCACCCCAAGGGTCAGACAGGACTCGGTGCTTGCACAGGGGATACCTTTACCTTTACCTTTTTAAATTCCTGTCCTTAAAACATGTTGCTATTCTGGCCTTTTTTGAAAATAAAAAACAATGATTTCGTTATCCAATCCTCCAGCAACAGAATCTGCTTTGTTTTCCAGGCTTTTGCTACCACCGTTCTGGCCACTGTTGAGACATTGTTTGGTCTCTTGATGCTCAGCCTCCTCCCTCTCTGGCTCTCTCTTACCCGGTTTATTTGGGTTGTCCTGCGCTCGGCTCGCTGCGAGGCCTGCTGGTACTGCTGCAGCGGGATCATCAAGCGGTCCATCAGCTCTTGGGCCTGGCCAGGGTCTTGTTCGACGATGTCTTGAACTTCGGAGTCCAGCTCATTCATTTTGTAATGCCAAAGGTCTAGCAAATCCCAGATTCTCTGTGGGCATCAGACAGAGCATTCCAGTTAGGACGATTAACACGTTAACAAAAAAGAGGTGGGAAACCCCCAGCAGTGATATCATTTCCATAAATTTGGAGCCACCTGTGAGACGCAAGAGTAATTTAGGAGTGAGACAAGCTTGGAAGGATCCAAGAGACTGTGGATAATGTACGACTTGAATTCCGCACTTCACTCTTCCCACTGTGGGTCTCTGGAGGTTTGCTGATATTCTAGGGCAGAGGTAGTCAACCTGTGGTCCTCCAGATGTCCATGGACTACAATTCCCATGAGCCCCTGCCAGCGATTGCATCATGGCTGTTGACCCCCTTCCTGGTGGCCTCCCATTTTTTCTTTAGAAATTGGGTGAGTCACTTGCCCAACAGGCTTATAGTTAGCCACTGGAGATTTATATTTATAGACAGGGAACCCCCATAATCAGAAGTGGTAAACCTCTCAATACTGATGGTGGGAAGAGACATCAGAAATAGGCCCCGGACTCCATGCCCTGTTGAAGACCCTCCAGAGAAATTGGTTGGCCACTGTGTGAGAGAGGATGCTGGACAGGATGGACTACTGGTCTGACCCAGCAGGGCTCTTCTGATGTTCTTAGGAAGACCTCAGCCTCTCTGCCCTGTTGTTGGCTCTCCAGAGGAACTGACTAGCCCCTGTGTGAGACAGGAGGCTGGACTGGATGGACCCCTGGTCTGATCCAGCAGGGCTCTTCTGATGTCCTTAGGAAGGCCTCGGCCTCTCTGCCCTGTTGTTGGCCCTCCAGAGGAACTGGCTGGCCCCTGTGTGAGACAGGAGGCTGGACTGGATGGACCCCTGGTCTGACCCAGCAGGGCTCTCCTGATGTCCTTAGGAAGGCCTCGGCCTCTCTGCCCTGTTGCTGGCCCTCCAGAGGAACTGGCTGGCCCCTGTGTGAGACAGGAGGCTGGACTGGATGGATCCCTGGTCTGACCCAGCAGGGCTCTCCTGATGTCCTTAGGAAGGCCTCGGCCTCTCTGCCCTGTTGCTGGCCCTCCAGAGGAACTGGCTGGCCCCTGTGTGAGACAGGGGGCTGGACTGGATGGACCCCTGGTCTGATCCAGCAGGGCTCTTCTGATATTCTTATCAGGGGAAGATCTCTGCCTCTGTAGCGTCTCTGCCTCTTGTTAGCCTTCTAGAGGAACTGGTTGGTCCCTGTGTGCCAGACTGGATGCAGGACTCAATGGGCCACTGATCTGATTCAGCAGGGCTCTTCATAACCTAGCTTTTAAGGTAAATTATACAATAAGGCTAGCAAGTAGCTTCTCCTTGCTGCAGAGTGTACTTTTCTATCCCTTCCAGCTTTCTCTGCACATTAGGATGTAAACCTTCAGAGTTCTCCACACTTAAAGAGGAACCTCACCCTTTCAGTGGCTGTTACCTTTTGTATTTCTTTGGCTTTCGTTACATCTGTACTCTTCTGCTGTAACATGCTTTCAATGGCTTGGAGGCCTTTATTAATGTCTTCTATTTTCTTGTCTGTGGTGTAGTGAGGGGCATTTTTCAGGACTTCAGCGTTGACCTTAAAAAATAAAATAAAAAAATAGGAAGAAACAAATATAGTGAGTATAAAAGAAAGAGGCACCCAGAAACCAAACCACAAACTCTTAGACATTTTAGTTAGTTTCACTTTTCTTCCCCTTCAAGGCTCAAATATTACAAGCGGCCTTGAACCATGAGGTGAGGTGGGGCAAATTTTAATAGAAAGGCAGTTAATAAATTCCTCCCTGGTGGAATGAACTCCCCAACGAGATCAAGCCCATTTTGGAACTCAGACAGTTCCGTAGGGCCTGCAAAACGAAGCTCTTCCGCCAGTCTTTTGGGGACCCCCTAATCAGCCCAATCGCCAGGAAACTGTAGCACCGATGCTCAATAGGTCCCATTCATCTATTCGACTGCTCTTTGTTATGTATTATATACTATATATTCGTTATCTATGACTGTTATATTTCTTGATTTCAACTACTTGCAAATGTTTAATGTATTTTCTTGTTTTTCTGTTCTATGTACATTGCCCTGAGACATCACAGTGAGGGGTGGTATATAAGCGGAAGGAAGGAAGGAATAAGGAAGGAATAAGGAAGGAAGGAAGGAAGGAAGGAAGGAAGGAAGGAAGGAAGGAAGGAAGGAAGGAAGGAAGGAAGGAAGGAAGGAAGGAAGGAAGGAAGGAAGGAAGGAAGGAAGATGCAGTGTACAGAATAGAGGAATGGAGGGAGGGAGGGAGGGAGGGAAGAAGATGAATAGAAGGAAGGAAGGAAGGAAGGAAGGAAGGAAGGAAGGAAGGAAGGAAGGAAGGAAGGAAGGAAGGAAGGAAGGAAGGAAGGAAGGAAGGAAGGAAGGAAGGAAGGAAGGAAGGAAGGAAGGAACCCCAGGGAGCTCCCACATAACCCCAGAGTTCCCCTAAACCCTGGTTGGGAATCCCTTGATTAAATATAGTGAAGTTGATGGACCTCTTTCCCTCCCTCCTTTATGTCACCTCCTTTTCTCTTTTCTTCCCCTGAGTTTATGCTGTTCTTACTGTTCCTCCCTCCCCCCTTAAGAAAGACTGCCGTTAAACAGGTTTCTGAGACTTGAGGAAAGGATATTGCATCTTATTTTCCATCAGAAGGATGACTAATATTAAATTCTTAAAGCTATTCAGGTCTCAGCCTGCTTAGAATCGTAGAATCATAGAGTTGGAAGGGACCTCCAGAGTCATCTAGTCCAGCCTCCTGCACAATGCAGGACACTCACAACCAACCACCCACCCACAGCAACCCACAGCATGCCAAAATGATCCCATACAGACACATACACACTGAAAATCTCCAAAATCTAGCCTGGACTGAACCTAAATAAGAGGTTAACAATCAGAGTGACGGATAGCTCAGGAATGTCTGTGTGGCCAAAATCTGTAACCCCTGATATAACCTACTCAGAACTTTCGCAAGAGAGAACAGAAGATGCATCAGTTCAGCTCAGAACCCAGAAAAAGCTGATTCGAGCTTCCAAACGAACAAATCTCGCTTTTACCTTTTCTTCTAAGTCTTGTAAAATCTGCTTGCAATCTTCCGCGTTCTTTTCAACCTCAACAGGGACTATTGTGTACATTTCGGAGTACTTGATCCGTAGTCTGTCCATGATCTGCTCAAATGTTTGTTTCTGACTCTCAAGGGCTCTCTGGATCTCCTACGAAATGGAAAGATTCAATCGTTATTTGGGTTTCCCCCTCCCTCGTGCTGACGATACAGACGTTTTTGCGTGACAAAGCTTCGTTTGACGACGTAAAACAAGCAGGTTAAACCCGAGCGATCCTCACTTTGTCCAGCCGGACGATGCTTTTCAACCCACCAAGAATAAATTAAACCTGACACCATTTCATTGTCCTGTCGAGGCAGGTGGAATAATAACTCGGGGACATAAAAACGCCTCTGTGACCGATACTTCATAACAGGCCCATTGGTAAAATGGAACAAAATATACGAAAAGACCCCCTTTCCCCGCCCCTGAAAAATGTTCTAGCAACGATCAAGGACTGATTAAAGCAACAGACTCAGAATCTGGAGCATTGCTTTTGTGTGCTTAATTGAACCACCCTGGCAAAACAGTCGCTTCCAGTTCTGGTAGAAGAATATTGATTTCATGCTGAAAAAGAAACTTGACAATCATCTGTTGCTTCTGGCCCAGAAACGTAATCTGATCTCTGGACTCAGACAGACAACAACTGTAACGAAACACATTTGGGGAGAACTGTCTACGCCAGTGGTTCTCAGCCTTCCTAATGCCGCGACCCTTTAATATAGTTTCTCATGTGAGCCCATTATGCACGGAGTGGAATGTCCGCTTTTGGGGTGGAATGGCGGCGGCTAAAATCACCAATTATGCACACTGCAGGCAGCAACCGGGCGCAGAGTCAACGTATGTCAGCGAAAAAGCTGCGTTAGCAAGATGCGTAAGAAAGTGGAGCTTCCCGGGATCAGGGCGCAACCAGAAGCGGCTCTGGAGTAACTGCGTGCATAATCGGATACTCTGGGTTTTGCTGCCGTTGCGTTCCGTCCTGTACGTAAGCGGTTTGCTTCGCTTCTTCCTCCTCCGCGTTCTCCATGCCGCCATTTCAGAGGCCATGCATAATAGCCGTGGTGGTGACCCCCAACCAGAAAATGACCAAAACTGACCAATGGCGTGAAGATCCATTCATGATTGTAAATAAATTGGGTTTTTTCCTGGGGTTTCTCAGTTCAGTTCTACCTCTTGTCCCGCCATGCTGATCTTGCTCTTTTCCGACTGCAGGAGGAGCGTCAACAATGGCGATGCCCCCCCAGCCAAGCTGCTCGCCCTGCCAATACCCCTGTGAAAGGGTCATTCGACCCCCAGGTTGAGAACCACTGGTCTAGACTGTGCAGCTGCAATCTCTCTTGCAATTACATGTCCCAAAGCCAGGAGACATTCCAGTTTTAAAAAGCCAACTGGCCCATCGTTTGGGTGGTGCCAGCAATTTTTAAAAATAATCAGAAGAGGCTTAAATGAGAAATCCTTGCTTTGAAAGAATTCCTGTATTGGAAGAAAATAGGGGGGGGATTGTAAAATGTCTTCCTTCCCCTCTCTGACAGTGCAGTCCTCAGCTAGGGTTGCCAACCTGATCAGGTTTAAGGTGCTGGATTCAATCTTCAAGGCCATAAACTGGGTCAGGTTTAAGGTGCTGGTTTTAACCTTGAGAGTCTGGTGTAACTACGGGACCACCTCTCTGAATATGTCCCCAGAAGAGCTTTGCACTCAGCCAATACCAAGAGGCTAGTGGCCTCCGGCTCCAAAGACGTATGTCGGGCCTTGACCAGAGGCAGGGCCTTCTTGGCCTTGGCTCCTGCATGGTGCCGATCGGCATTTCCCTGGGCATGTAAGAAAGGGCCACAAAAGCCAAGCGCTGACACAGTCCCTTCTGCCCACCCACTCACAATTTGCCCACTCAGACTGCCAGTGGATCTCCATAGTCTCAAGCAGCATTCTTTTACATCATCAACCACCTGATCCTTTTAGCTGGAGATGCCAGGGATTGAACCTGGAACCTCCTGCATGACAAGCACAGGATTCCCCACTGAGCCATGACCACTCACCAGGGCGAAGCTGCTGAGTCACAGCGCCTCCCCAGGTCCCATTCTGTAAATACATCTCTGGTCCAAAACTACAAGACCAGGCGTGGCCAAACTGTGATCCTCCGGATGTCCATAGACTACAATTACCCGCCAGTTCATAGACATCTGGAGAGCCAAAATTTAGCCATCCTGGAACCAGAAAGACAACCAACCTCGAGTTTTGCTGTCCTTTCAGGAAGCACTTCTAAGTCCACGCCACAGAGCAACAGCATGGAGTCCTGCAAGGAATTCTTCACAGCATCTATTTCATCGCTTGCCTTGGCCCGGTCTTGGATCTCAGACAGCACAGCCTCCTTTTGCTTCTGAGTCTTTTGGTGGAGTCTAAGAAATGGGAACAACGTTAAGTAGATGTTTAGATAGAAAACAGGCTCTATTAAACCAGTGTGGTTGTTCATAGAAGGCAAAACCAAAACAAAAAAAGGAACACAACCCAACCTTGAACAGGTAGGAACTCAAAAGTTGAGCTGTACAATAAAATAATGTAAAACTTGTTGATTGTTCATAGAAGGCCAACAATCTGTTCCTGTTTCTTTTATTTTTTTAGAAATCCGGATTCAGAATTGATCAAAATGGAAACTTGAAGCAGGAGGGGCAGGGAGGGAGATTTTGCGATCTAAAAGTCTGGAAATTCAAAGCCAGATCAGCATCTCTGGGCAGAATCACAGAATCATAGAGTTGGAAGGGGCCATACAGGCCATCTAGTCCACCCCCCTGCTCAACGCAGGATCAGCCCTGAGCATCCTAAAGCATCCAAGAGAAGTGTGTATCCAACCTTTGCTTGAAGACTGCCAGTCACAGGTACCACAACTGAGAAGGCACTGTTCCTGCTACAACTCATTTTGTTACATAAGCGGGATCACACAAGAGGAAACTTTTTGGTGATAATTTTAGCCGTGGAACACTTTCATATATAAGGAGGCAATCTTTCAAGTTCCAGACTACAGAGACCTATTTAATGAACAGAATATAAAATAAAACGCTTACTCTTTCAATCGATCTTGCATGACACGAATTTCCCTCACAACAGGGACACCTTCTCCCTTCTCTGTGGGGTCCAGAGGGATGTTTAGAATGCTCCTTAAGCGGTGTAGTATTAAGCGCAGGAAGAATTCTTCAGTGTTCACACTGTCCTCATAACAGTTTATGCATTCCAGAAATGCCTGCAGCTCCTCTTTGGTGGACCTCTCTTTCTCTTTGGGGCTTTCAGGGAAATCTTCCTGGAGGTTGTCTAGAATGATTGTCTCCCGCTCAATCTGGACAGGAAGCAGTAGAGAAAGAGAGAAAAGTGAGATGGGACAGAGACTTTGGATTAAAGAGCCAGCTTAGTGCAATGGTTAGGAGTGCAGACTTCTAATCTGGCCAACTGCGTTTGATTCCCTGCTCCCCCACATGCAACCAGCTGGGTGACCTTGGCTTGCCACGGCACTGGTAAAGCTGTTCTGACTGAGCAGGAATATCGGGGCTCTCTCAGCCTCACCCACCCCACAGGGTGTCTGTTGTGGGGAGAGGAAAGGGAAGGCAACTGCAAGCCACATTGAGACTCCTTCGGGTAGAGAAAAGGCATATAAGAACCAACTTCTCTTCTTCTTCTTCACTAATATCAGAGCTCTCTCAGCCCCATCCACCTTACAGGGTGTCTGTTGTGGGGAAAACTACAATGATGAAACCTATAAAAGTCACAGATTAAAAACTCCAGTTGGGACTGCCAATAAGGTAAAGGTAAAGGTATCCCCTGTGCAAGCACCAAGTCATGTCTGACCCTTGGGGTGACGCCCTCCAGCGTTTTCATGGCAGACTCAATACGGGGTGGTTTGCCAGTGCCTTCTCCAGTCATTACCGTTTAACCCCCAGCAAGCAAGCTGGGTACTCATTGTACCGACATCGGAAGGATGGAAGGCTGAGTCAACCTTGAGCCGGCTGCTGGGATTGAACTCCCAGCCTCCTGGGCTGACAGCTTCGGACAGCATGTCGCTGCCTTACCACTCTGCACCACAAGAGGCTCATCTACTGCCAATAATTAAAGCTAAATCAATCATAGAACCATAGAGTTGGAAGGGACCATCCAGGCCATCTAGTCCAACCCCTAATGACTACAAGACCACCCTAAAGCATCCAGGATAAGGATCTGTCCGGCCACTGCTTGAAGACTGCCAGAGAGGAACTCCCCACCTCCTTAGGCATCCAATTTCCCAACTGAACTATTGGTTTGTAAAAAAAAAATTCCTGACATCTAGCTGGTACCATTCTACACAGTTTAACCTCCTGTCCCCTCTCCACCTCCTCTTCTCCAGGCTGAACATTCCCAAGTCCGTCAGCCTTTCCTCACAGGGTTTGGTCCCCAAGCCTAATTAAATTCTCTTCAACTGCCTCCTGAAGATTGACCATGAGGAGGCCAGGAAAACCTCCCTGGGGAGGTTGTTTCCTAATCGTGGAGCTGCCATGGCTAAAGCCCACACACAAGAACCCACCAAACCAACGTCTTTCATTGGTGAGCAGAAGAAGACACACGACATAAATCAATCCAAAATTCCACGGAGAATATTGACTATTGACCACTGAGTGACCCGCAAAGTGCTCCACTTCCTCCGTCAGCGACTCACTTCCTGGCTGACAGACTTCCACTCCTGGCTCTGCTCCTCACATCGGCTCTCCCATTCCCTGGCCGTCTTGAGCAAGCTCAGCCACTTCAGCCACAAAGCTGACACGAGGGCGGCAATCAGCAGGAAGTCCTCTTCTTTGCACCTCCTGCTCAGAGACCCCAAGTCCTGCCTCAGCTTCATGAGATCCTCTTCGGCAGAAGCGAGGCGGGAGGACAGCGCCTTTCAAGGAAAAAGCACAGACGAGCTTTACAATTCACACTTTCAAAACTTCTAACCCATTTGTAAAACAAAGGTCTATCATGTTGCTTCCAACTCATGACAACCCTCTGAATTATGGACAGCCTTGCTGAGGTCTTGCAAACTGAGGACCGTGTTTTCCTCGATTGAGGCCTTCCATTTCAGCGTTGTGTGGTGGTTAAGAGCAGCGGACTCTAAAATGGAGAATCGGGCTTGATTCCACATTTCTCCATATTTCTGTCACGGTTCTCTCAGAGCTCCCTCAGCCTCACCTACCTCACAGGGTTTGAGGCACTCAGTGACACAATAAGCTACTGGAACAAAAAGAAGTGTGTTATAATCAAAATTTACCTCAGTAGGAACATATGAATGAATCTAAGTTTGTTATTACAATTTTGACCAATTGTTAAAAGCCTGCCAGCTGTACAAGAAATTTCCCTCGTGTTTGTTAACAGTGAATATAAGAAAATGTGCTTAACGGCTACTCAAAGATAACTGAATATTTCAAGAAAAAGAATCATTGCCCAAGTGAAAAACAAGCTGATCTTAACTGATACAGCAACATTGACTCAAAGCAAAACTTCCCCGTTGGTCTGCCTGGGATTCTGTGATGTCTAAAGATGTAGTCTCATGTTCAACTAGGAATAATAGAATCATAGAGTTTGAAGGGATCTCCTGGGTCACCTAATCCAACCCCCTGCACTATGCAGGACACTCACATCCCAATCGCTCATCCACTGTCACCTGCCACCCCCTTGAGCCTTCACAGAATCAGCCTCTCCATCAGATGTCTATCCAGCCTCTGCTTAAAAATCTCCAAAGATGGAGAACCCACCACCTCCCGAGGAATCCTGTTTCACTGAGAAACCGCTCTAACTGTCAGGAACTTCTTCCGGAAGTTTAGACGGAATTTCTTTTGAATTAATTTCATCCCATTGGCTCTGGTCCGTCCCTCCGGGGAAAGAGAGAACAACTCTCCTCCACCCTCTATATCAGGGGTAGTCAACCTGTGGTCCTCCAGATGTTCATGGACTACAATTCCCATGTGCCCTTGCCAGCATTTGCTGGCAGGGGCTCATGGGAATTGTAGTGCATGGACATCTGGAGGACCACAGGTTGACTACCCCTCCTCTATATGGCAGCCTTTTAAATACTTGAAGATGGCAATCAGATCCCTTCTCAAGGACACTGGTTGAAATCAATTCTTACAACATTTTGTGCAATGGGGTCATCCCAATTTTAAACACTTGCAGGACTGGCCGGTGGATCCCAGCAAGCCCAGCCGGCAGCTGGGGCTCTCCCACGGCTCAGGCGGAAAGAACGAGGACTCAGCCGGAAGTGAGCGGCTGCCGCCGGCAGGAGGGCAACGTCCAGTCAGATGTCCGGGGCCTTTTAAAATGGCTGACAGGCCTCAGGGGATAGGAAGTCAGGGAGCCAGGTTTGGGGGCCCAAAGGTTTCCCGAAGTGGCAGCTGCAGAGGAGAGGCTGGGACCGCCCGTGTTGGGAGGGGAAACAGCAACCGTTGGCTGTTCCCGTTGGCTGCAGAGAAGAGGACACGCAGTAATGGGTTTAAACTTCAAGTACAACGATATAGGCTAGATATCAGGGGGGGAAATTTCACAGTCAGAGTAGTTCAGCAGTGGAATAGGCTGCCTAAGGAGGTGGTGAGCTCCCCCTCACTGGCAGTCTTCAAGCAAAGGTTGGATACACACTTTTCTTGGATGCTTTAGGATGCTCTGGGCTGATCCTGCGTTGAGCAGGGGGTTGGACTAGATGGCCTGTATGGCCCCTTCCAACTCTATGATTCTATGAGTCTAGTTCAGCAGTGGAATAGGCTGCCTAAGGAGGTGGGGAGCTCCCCCTCACTGGCAGTCTTCAAGCAAAGGTTGGATACACACTTTTCTTGGATGCTTTAGGATGCTTAGGGCTGATCCTGCGTTGAGCAGGGGGTTGGACTAGATGGCCTGTATGGCCCCTTCCAACTCTAGGATTCTATGATTCTATGGCCTGTATGGCCCCTCCCAACTCTATGATTCTATGATTCTATGGCCTGTATGGCCCCTTCCAACTCTATGATTCTATGATTCTATGGCCTGTATGGCCCCTCCCAGCTCTATGATTCTATGGCCTGTATGGCCCCTCCCAGCTCTATGATTCTATGATTCTATGGCCTGTATGGCCCCTCCCAGCTCTATGATTCTATGATTCTATGGCCTGTATGGCCCCTCCCAACTCTATGATTCTATGGCTTGTATGGCCCCTCCCAACTCTATAATTCTATGATTCTATGGCCTGTATGGCCCCTCCCAACTCTATGATTCTATGATTCTATGGCCTGTATGGCCCCTCCCAACTCTATGAGTCTATGATTCTATGGCCTGTATGGCCCCTCCCAACTCTATGATTCTATGGCCTGTATGGCCCCTCCCAACTCTATGAGTCTATGATTCTATGGCCTGTATGGCCCCTCCCAACTCTTCTATGACCTGTATGGCCCCTTCCAACTCTATGGTTCTATGATTCTATGATTCTAAGGTTCTACTTTAAAGAGGATTGTCCCTTGAACTTCTGGCATATAATGTTAATAGCTTCAAAGTTAACCGTGCTCTTGCTCACTAAAGAAAGCAATTTGAAAATGATACTGTACCAGACGGCATTCCGGCAAGAATACTGCTGAGATTTATTTATTTTTGCATTTCTATCCCACCGCTCTCAGTGAAATGGCACTTGGCGGGTTATGTATAACCCCCTCCTAAAACAGCAGTATAAAATCCATCTCCCATTTCCCTTAAACCCCAATCCGGTGGCAGGTAGAAACAGAGAAAACATCCCACCCACCCAAAGTCCCGGCAGTTAGAATCATAGAAGGATAGAGTTGGAAGGGACCTCCAGGGTCATCTAGTCCAACCCTCTGCACTATGCAGGACACTCACAACCCTATCGCTCATCCCCTGTAACCTGCCACCCCCTTGAGCCTTCAAAGAATCAGCCTCTCCATCAGATGGCTCTCCAGCCTCTGTTTAAAAATCTCCAAAGATGGAGAACCCACCACCTCCCGAGGAAGCCTGTTCCACTGAGGAACCGCTCTAACTGTCAGGAACTTCTTCCAGAGGTTTAGACTGAAATTCTTTTGAATTAGTTTCATCCCATTGGTTCTAGTCCATCCCTCTGAGGCAGTGGTTCTCAACCTTCCTAATGCCATGACCCTTTAACACAGTTCCTCATGTTGTGGTGACCCCCAGTCATAGAATTATGTAAGTGTTCTTTCTCAGAAATTAAACCGAAACTGACCAATGGCGTGAAGATCCATTGTTCATGATTGGATATAAATTGGTTTTTTCCCGGGGTTTCTCAGTTCAGTTCTGCCTCTTTTCCACTGCTCCAGACAGACGAACGCTCTATCTCAATCTACCCTGCAAGATTGTTGTGTTGATGGTGCCCCCCCCCCCAGCCAAGCTGCTTGCCCTGCCGCAACCCCCGTGAAAGGTTTGTTCGACCCCCCAGGTTGAGAACCACTGCTCTGGGGCAAGAGAGAACAACTCTGCTCCATCCTCTCCATGGCAGCCTTTTAAATACTTGAAGATGGAACCTCCAGGAATGCTCAGAATATCCAGCTGGCAATTTGATGGGGGTAGAACTAACGGGAAAGACAGGGAAGGGACAGAGCTTGTATGCCAATCTCTGGGAAGGACTTTACAGGTGGACTCTGGGTCAAAGACTCTGGAGTGGCCAAGTGACTCCCGAGGGACTCTGAAGAGTGTGCAGCAACTGGAATGTCGTTTGGGAAAGTGGGAAGGTACAGGGACTAAAGTGATTACAAGAGCAATGTATTGCACTGATGCTAGGGAAAGCCAGATTAAACAGTGGTCGAGGACCTAGGGTGGGTATCCCTGTTGCATCCACAGAGTCATAACCACATCCCATAACATAAGCATTGTAACCACATACCACACTTTTTCTCTGTTCTAGCTGTGTATGGGGTGTGATGCTTTGGACACTCTTTGAAAAGCGCTATATAAAGGCAAAACTGCATCACTCCCCACCTTGCTTTGCTCCAACTGCTCCAAAGCCTCTTTGTAAGATCCTGGTGTGTGGTACAAAGATTTCCCAACCACCTTCTCTATGTCATGAAGATCAGCACGTATCTTCTCTTTGGACTGGGTGAAGCTGCGGTATTTTTCAAAACACCTGCGGACGGCAACAGCATGCAGTGAAAACGTACCCATTTGGATCAATTATGGAATTATCCTCTCCCCGCTTTTTACCGCCGGCACGAAGCGTCACACAGACATCCAAAATAAGCCTCATTTCCTCCCCCATTTCTCTCATTAAAATAAAAGCGTCCTATTCTATTCCGACGGATGTTGCGGCTCGTTAAGTGTCTAGATCCTTTTCCAAACCCCAAAATTTCAAATTCAGCTTCAGAACTTGAACCGTTCCGGGATCTCCCTTGACTCCTCCCTCCTGCCACCTGAGCCAGGTTGTCTCCTAATGCAGGCTAGCCAGTTTCTCACCTTTTCCTGACCTTCCCCTACCTGAAACTCTCTAGCAATGAATCCTCTTTCTCGAGCTCCGACGGGGCACAAATGGAACATTGCAAAACAAGGTAAGTGGGAGCCGTAATGGGACACATTTGCACGTTTTTCCAGGCAAGTCGTTGAGCTGTTACATTTCCATGTCACACACATTTCTGCGCAACTCTGATTTGAATTGCGGGAAGGCATTAAGGCAGGATTACAGCGCCCATCACGAAATTGGATGCAGCATAATGGTGATGAACGCAACCTGCGAGATTCCCAAGTTCGGGTCAAATCTCGGCTGAGGATTCAGTAAATGCTGTTTGGCAGCCCACCGTCCTATCAGCGGGGCTGCCAAAATACTCTTGTTATTATTGTATTTGCTTCATTTACAGTAGATACACCATCATGGACCCTTCCTTGCAGACAGAGATTTCATCTGGCTCCCCCAACCTGAACGTTAGGTGAAAACAGCCCTGTGGCTTGGAACGGGGCCCCTGGAATTGGGGCCCCCTCATTACCTACTTCATTCGCAGCCTAATAGCCTGGTCTCTCTAGTCTGCTCTGATCAGAGCCAGCAAACCGAGCCAGGTTGGCCAACAGTCAGCGGCTGGATGGGAAGCTACCGAGGAAGGTTGGGGTTGCCATGGAGAGAAAGGCAACAGCAAATCACATCTGCTCATTTCTTGCTTTGAAAACCTGGTTCCGACTCAGATTCAAACTTTATTACAATCGTTCAGACCCAAGTTATGTGGAGTTAATACACAAAAGACCAAAAGAATATGGTCATTTAGCATAATGACCATATTCATTTCCTATTTATTGAATTCCCGTTCTCTTGAGACAAGGAATTATGTTATTCAGTTGTGGACCTACCTCTGAACGTGAGATTCCCTCTTTAGATTTTGCTCCTGGACTTCCGAGCTCTTAGCGGCTAGATCCCACAGTGCTTTTTCCAACTGGGGCCTGAGATTTGGTTTCACGAGGTTTCCCAGGATGGCGGTCAGCGCTTCCACTTCGTCCTTTGCTGCCTCCAGTTCTTCTTGCGTACGATGAGGAAGCAGGCAAGACTCTTCCAGCTCGCCCAGGCTGAGCAGAGGAGAGGAGAGGAGGGATTCGTGCTGACAGACAAGATCCGCGGCCTTCTGGACAGCTCCGTTGTAACACTTAACAGTTTCGTAGGCCTCCTCTAAGGCACTCTGCATGTGGACAGAAGGATCGAGAAGGAGAACTTAGAAACACAACAGGATTTTGTAGGCTAAAATCTCTTGTCTTAACCTCTTGCCTTGCAATATGACCCCATAAGCGCCATTTTGTACATCAAATTTATTTCTGTCGGGACCAGGGCCTTTTCGGTAGTTGCCCCGAAACCACAGAACTTTCCTAGAAAGTCCAGGAGATCCCCTCTCTTGTCATTCTCCAAAGGCAAACGAAAACACTTTTTTATTTCATTAAGACTTTACAAAGTTTAATGTCCGGTTGACATTTATTTTATTTTATTTTTATTTATTATTATGTTTATATACCACCTCTCCTGGCATGGACCTGCTCGTGGCGGCTTACATAATTCTTCTTACAACAATCCTGTAGGGCAGGTTACGGTGAGGGGGGTGCGACTGGCCCCAAGGTCTCCCAGCAAGCTGCCACTGCATGAGTGGGGATTCAAGCCCAGGTCCAACACTCTGGGGGACATATTCGAACAGGTTTGTATTCTAGTTTGCATCTAGAGATCTTCTAGTTGCATCCCCAGGATGCAAACCTTATGATGAACCTTATGATAAAAATAAAACCTTATGATAAAAGTGGGCTGAAATATCCTTTGAAAATGAGCATGGTTTCCTGGCCAGTTATTCTGCTTGGGAGGGGGGGTATCATCTGGGCTTGGAATTGGGGTCACTGTGTGAATTTCCTGCATTCTGCAGGGGGGGTTGGACTAGATGACCCTGGAGGTACCTTCCAACTCTACGATTCTATTAAACAAGCAAATTATTATTCATCAGGCAATGGATCTACTATGGAGATCCTATGCCCCCCAAAAAGAGAAATCATTTCAATAAATAGAACCTAGAGCAGGGGTAGCCCAACTGTGGCTTGCTAGACGTCCATGAACTACAATTCCCATGAGCCCCCTCCAACACATCCCGGCACGGGCTCATGGGAATTGTAGTCCACGGGCATCTGAAGAGCCACAATTTGGCCACCTAGAAATTAACAGGAAGTGCCTGTATCTCGCCGTACTTACTCTCCGTGTGGCAACACCTTCTTTCAGCTGTGTTTTCAGGCTCTGCAGTTCATCTAACTTTGTTGGCAGGTCATCGATATATTTCGCTCCCGCACCTCCCCGCTCTTTTACCACCAGCTCCTCGGCAGCCCTGAATTCATCTCCCAAGACATCCTCAAGGGCTTTGCAGTACATCTTTTCTCCAAGGATCGTGTGTGTATCTAAGCTGACCTGGAGAGGTTGCTGGAGCTCAGCTCTGACTTCCTTCCAGATCTGCAAATTAAGATCCAGCTTGCTCTGAAGGTCTCGCTTGGGCATGCACTTTTCTTCAAAAGCCAAAATCTGACGTCGTATCCCTTGTGTCAACCCGTCTATTTTCACTCCCAAGTTCTTTCCTTGCTGCCTCTTGGCCTCCTTGAGCGGTGCACCCAGGGTCTCATTCCGATCTAACAGTCTGAGTTCCTCCTGAGTTAAGTATCTGGCCTGCTGTAGTCTCTGACTCAAAATCTTTGCTGATATCAGGCTGGCTTCGGGAGCGCGGCCAGAACCCTCTTTCAAGGCCTCGGAGGCTTTCCGAAGGCTCGACACAACAGCTTCCACCTCGTTTAGCGGCGTTTGGTATCCACTGGATTCTGCAGAGAAGCCTTCCACCGTTTTGCAAAGCCGGCTTTGCAGCTCATCGAGGCGGGAGACGTCCCACTGCAGACCTAGGACTTCCCAAGCCTCCTTGTACCTGCGCAAACGGGATAAACCAGACTGGATGTCCAAAGCTCTCTCCTTCAACCCACTCAATTGACTCTTGGCCGCTTCCTCTGCGCTCAACAGTTCCTCGGGTTTCCAGCCCAACACCCCACACCGGGGACTGCAGAGATCCTGCTGCAATGCGGTTGTTTTTTCAGAAAGTCTTTCCCGAGCATTGATCCGCCTTTGCACCGTACAGCGCCGGTTCCGGATGAGCCCGCGGGCTCTCTTTGTTCTGTTCCTGAGGCTTCTTAGACAGTCCTCTAGAAACAGTTGCTCGAATACGTTTAGCCCCTGAGGAAAGTCTTTCAAACGCTCGTCGATGAGGCTTTCCATTTCCTGAACTGCGATAGCCATCCCTTCCAAAGCAGCCTGGCCCTCCTCCAAGTCAGACGCCGTGCTGGTTTCGCAGGCGTCGGAGGCCAACGTCCTCTCGACCTCCGCAAGCCCGGCTTCCACTCTTTCGATGTCTGCAAAAAGCTTTCGCCTGTTTCCCAGCTGGGATTCCAGCTGCTGCAATCTCTGGGTTAATTCCAAGGCCAGGTCTCGATAGTCGGTTTGCATCTGCAAGGAAAGGGATCCAAGGGCCGAGGCCTCTCCAGGTTCCAAATGAAAATCGACGCTCCGGGCTTCATCAGCCAGTTGGGGAAGGGCCGGTCGCGTACAGGTTGCGTAAACCCATTTGTCTTCAGCTTCTCGGATCGCAGCCCGACAGTTTTCGATCTGGGACGTCACGTCCTCCGGGAACAGTGCGGCCTTCTCGTTCAGATGGAGCCCCTGGACTCTGGCCCACAGAACCGCCTCCTCTATCCTGTTCGTAAGTTCGTGAGCCTGGGGAGAACCGCCAGCGACCTGGGCATCTTCCCGAGGGGTCAGCTGCTCTAGTTCCTCCACTTGGTTCTGCAGGTCGCTCATGGTGTTTTCCAGCGCTGCTTTCTCTGAATCGCTCCAAATCCTTTTCGTCCGCATCTCTGCATCTCTTCTGAGCAGAGCGACGCCGTGTTTGAGAGTCTGCAGCTCTACGGCCAGCAATGCCGGATGCGTGTTTGTGTTTCCGTTCGGAAGACTGAATCCTGTTCTCTGATGGTACTGCTGTTCTAAAGACCTTTGAAGGCCCTGGGCTTTGCTCGTGATGAGCTTCAATTCCTTGGCCTCTGCCGTGACCCGAAGCGCCTTCCGTTGAAGTGAGCGCTCGGCCTTGTCCCACCACTGCTCTGCTTGCTCCACCTGGATTTTCGTTAACTCCTTGTCCATGTCTTTAAGATGTCCGGATAAATGTTCTTCTTGTGCTTTCAGCTCGTTCAAAAGGTCTCTCTCTTTCTGAACGGAAGCCAAGCACTTCTGAATGTTCTCCAGGAAAACTGCCCCTTCCACAGGTCCCCTGCTGAAAGAAGAAAAACAGTCCAGTGTATTTAACTAGTTTTCTAACGGAACATTTCGTGGAATCCTAGAAGGATCTGTCCAGTCGCTGCTTGAAGACGGCTAGTGAGGGGGAGCTCCCCACCCTCTTAGGCAGCCCCTTCCACTGATGAACTAGACTCCTAGAATCCTAGAGTGGGAAGGGGCCATGCAGGCCATCTAGTCCCACCCCCTGCTCAGTGCAGGATCAGCCTCAAGCATCCAGGAGAAGGATCTGTCCAGCCGCTGCTTGAAGACGGTCAGTGAGGGGGAGCTCCCCACCTCCTGAGGCAGCCCCTTCCACTGCTGAACTAGACTCCTAGAAGCCTAGAGTTGGGAAGGGTCCATCCAGGCCATCTAGTCCCACCCCCTGCTCAATACAGGATCAGCCTCAAGCATCCAGGAGAAGGATCTGTCCACCTGCTGCATGAAGACCACTAATGGGAGGGAGCTCAATACCTCCTTAGGCAGCTGATGCTACTGCTGAGCTACTCTGTGAATATTTTTCCCCAGCACTGTCCTCCACATAGTTTAAACCCATCACTGCAGGTCCTCTGCTGCCCACAGGAACAGTTCTCTGCCCTCCTCCAACTGGCAACCTTTCAAATCCTTCAAGAGAACCGTCCTGTCCCCTGTCCACCTCCTTTTCTCCAGGCTGAACCTTCCCAAGTCCCTCACGCCTTTCCTCCTAGGGCTTGGTCCCTTGGCGCCAGATCATCCTCATCACATTCCTCTGCCCCCTCTCCATTTCCTCCACCTCCTTTTTGAAGTGAGGCCTCCAGAACAGCACATAGGACTCCAGGTGTGGTCTGACCAATGCAATATATAAAGGGACTATAACATTTCCCTAAGAACAAATCTGCTTAAAGAGTTTCTCAATACCATCCTGCATGGGCAGGAGCTAGGCAAAGGGTCATCAGACAGCAAACAGAACTTCACTGGCCAGACTCGCGGTCTTGGCTGATAGCCAGCTGCCTCCCAAAGGAACCGAGATGACCTGCAAAAGGGCTGATACTTTCAAATTCTCAGCGAGACCCTGCCTAGGACAAACATTATGGAAAAGGCAGTTGGAGAAGGGAAGAAATCCATTTGTATTTATTCACATGACTGCCCTTTTCTTAAGTATAGAAGGAAGTGGGAGAAATGTGCTCAATAGAGTTTTGCTTCCCTCCCCAGCACAGTGTGCTTTTCTTCAAAAAATAATTTTAAAAAGCTTCCAAGTTCACAAAGGGACAGGAAGACATGTCCATTATAGACGATGGTGCCATTAAAGTCAATGGGAAATTTTGCCTTCTCATCTGTTCCATGGCCTGGGGTGGGGTGGGTAGAGGCACCAAATTTGCCTCTTTGAAAAGGCTGACCCAGAATTTCTGCTTCTACAGGCCCCCAAAGAGGTATCCTTGTAGGGACACAGGTATCCTTCCATTGTGTCTCCTTAGGTACAAAATTTGAATTCACTCGCTCTGTCAGCATGGTGTAGGGCAGGGGTAGTCAAACTGCGGCCCTCCAGATGTCCATGGACTACAATTCCCAGGAGCCCCTGCCAGCAAATGCTGGCAGGGGCTCCTGGGAATTGTAGTCCATGGACATCTGGAGGGCCGCAGTTTGACTACCCCTGGTGTAGGGGTTAAGAGCAGCTAATCCTTTAAAGATTTTATTTTACCTTTGACAATGTATACTAACGCCCGAAGCATGGGCAATAAAAAGGAAGAGCTGGAACTTCTCATGCTGATGGAAAAGTATGATCTAGTAGGCATCACAGAAACTTGGTGGAATGATTCTCATGACTGGAATGTAATGGTGGATGGATATGAACTGTTCAGAAAAAACAGAATAGATCGAAGAGGTGGAGGAGTGGCACTGTATGTGAAGAAAGGGCTTACCTGTCAGGAAATTCTAGTGAAGGAGAGCATATCTACAGTGGAAAGCATCTTGGTGAAAATAAGCGAGGGGAAAACAAACAGTGTGGTGGTTGGTGTCTGCTACCGACCGCCTGACCAACGAGAGGATGTGGATGCTGCACTTTGTGAGCAGCTTGAGAAAATATCCAAACGGCAGGACCTTGTCATCATGGGTGACTTCAATTTCCCAGATGTGTGCTGGGAAACAAACTCTGCGAAGCGTCCTCAGTCATGCAACTTTCTGACCTGCCTGGCTGACAATTTCATTTATCAAATGGTAGATGAACCCACAAGAGGTTCAGCCATACTGGACTTAATACTGACCAACAGGCAAGAGTTGGTGGATGAGGTGAAGGAGGTGGGGACCCTAGGGGGAAGTGACCATGTCCTCATAGAATTCCTTTTGAGATGGGGAGCCAAGGAAGCTTGTAGCCAGACACGGATGTTGGATTTTCGTAGGGCAAACTTTAATAAACTCAGAGACATGATGAGTGTCATACCATGGACGAGAATGCTGGAAGGGAAGGGAGCATGTGAAGGGTGGGCGCTACTCAAACAAGAGCTATTGCATGCTCAATCAATGACTATTCCAGAAATACGAAAACACTGCAGGAGCTCTAAGAAGCCTATTTGGATGAACAGAGAACTTCAAGAGGAACTAAGAAAGAAAAGGAAAATGTTCAGGAAATGGAGGGAAGGACAGAGCTCTAAAGAAGAGTACCTACAGGTTACTAGGCACTGTAGATCAATCATCAGAAAGGCCAAAGCTGAGAGTGAGCTAAGATTGGCCAGGGAAGCCCACTGTAACAAGAAAAGATTTTTCAGTTACGTGAGGAGCAAACATAAAGTAAAGGAGGCAATAGGCCCGCTGTTGGGTGCGGATGGACAAACTCTAACGAAAGATGCAGAGAAAGCAGAAAGGCTTAGTGCCTATTTTACATCTGTTATTTCCCACAGGTCAAAGTGTTTAGGCACGTCTAGAGATGGCTGTAGCCAAAGGACAGTGTCTGGGTGGCAGGTTAACATGGATAGAGAGGTTATCGAGAGGCATTTAGCTGCACTGGATGAGTTCAAATCCCCTGGTCCAGATGAAATGCACCCGAGAGTACTCAAAGAACTTTCCAGAGAACTTGCACAGCCCTTGTCCATCATCTTCGGAACCTCTTTAAGGACTGGAGATGTCCCGGAGGACTGGAAAAGAGCAAACGTTATTCCGATCTTCAAAAAAGGGAGGAAGGATGACCCGGGAAACTACAGACCAGTGAGTCTGACCTCTGTTGTGGGGAAGATAATGGAGCAGATATTAAAGGGAGCGATCTGCAAACATCTGGAGGACAATTTGGTGATCCAAGGAAGTCAGCATGGATTTGTCTCCAACAGGTCCTGCCAGACCAACCTAGTTTCCTTTTTTGACCAAGTAACAGGTTTGCTGGATCGGGGAAATTTGGTTGATGTCATTTACTTGGATTTTAGTAAAGCTTTTGACAAGGTTCCCCATGATGTTCTGATGGATAAGTTGAAGGACTGCAATCTGGATTTTCAGATCGTTAGGTGGATAGGGAATTGGTTAGAGAACCGCACTCAAAGAGTTGTTGTCAATGGTGTTTCATCAGACTGGAGAGAGGTGAGTAGCGGGGTACCTCAGGGTTCGGTGTTCGGCCCGGTACTTTTTAACATATTTATTAATGATCTAGATGAGGGGGTGGAGGGACTACTCATCAAGTTTGCAGATGACACCAAATTGGGAGGACTGGCAAATACTCCGGAAGATAGAGACAGAGTTCAACGAGATCTGAACACAATGGAAAAATGGGCAAATGAGAACAAGATGCAATTTAATAAAGATAAGTGTAAAGTTCTGCATCTGGGTCAGAAAAATGAAAAGCATGCCTACTGGATGGGGGATACGCTTCTAGGTAGCACTGTGTGTGAACGAGACCTTGGGGTACTTGTGGATTGTAAACTAAACATGAGCAGGCAGTGTGATGCAGCGGTAAAAAAGGCAAATGCCATTTTGGGCTGTATCAACAGAGGCATCACATCAAAATCACAAGATGTCATAGTCCCATTGTATACGGCACTGGTCAGACCACACCTGGAGTACTGTGTGCAGTTCTGGAGGCCTCACTTCAAGAAGGACATCGATAAAATTGAAAGGGTACAGAGGAGAGCGACGAAGATGATCTGGGGCCAAGGGACCAAGCCCTATGAAGATAGGTTGAGGGACTTGGGAATGTTCAGCCTGGAGAAAAGGAGGTTGAGAGCGGACATGATAGCCCTCTTTAAGTATTTGAAAGGTTGTCACTTGGAGGAGGGCAGGATGCTGTTTCTGCTGGCTGCAGAGGAAAGGACACGCAGTAATGGGTTTAAACTTCAAGTACAACGATATAGGCTAGATATCAGGAAAAAGTTTTTCACAGTCAGAGTAGTTCAGCAGTGGAATAGGCTGCCTAAGGAGGTGGTGAGCGCCCCCTCACTGGCAGTCTTCAAGCAAAGGTTGGATACACACTTTTCTTGGATGCTTTAGGATGCTTAGGGCTAATCCTGCGTTGAGCAGGGGGTTGGACTAGATGGCCTGTATGGCCCCTTCCAACTCTATGATTCTATGATTCTAATGTAGCTTTGCAGTGGCCCTGCAATGCAGACCATGGCATTTAAAAAAATTACTTGGAGAAGGAAATGGAGAGGGAAGGGCGGGTGCAATGGCAGGACAACACTACAGCAGCTATTGCACCTTTCCCCCTCCATACGGGCTTGCCTCTGGTTGCTCACTGATAGTGAGATAACAGTGATAAATCCACCTTTTTGCAGTTTCCCTCATCCCGAGGCAAATCTAGGCAAAGTGTGAGCCAGCCCCTGGATAGCCTTGGGATGCAGGCAACGTTATGTGGAAAGGGCTCTAAAACCCGCCAGCAACCAAAGGGGCAGAATTCTCATGCGGAAACGGTCATGCTCTTGAAATGTTCTTCAGATCTACCTCTCCACTGCATAAGTGGCTACAAAGCTAAACAGACAGATGATAAGCAGTTGTAAGTGCCTGGGATTCCTTTTAGCATTCATATATTCCTCTAGAGAATTTGGCAGCCTCAAAAGAGGGTTTATAAAATGAACAAAGTATTTTAAGTGCATTCGACATGAAGAATTCCATGCACTGCATCTATTTTCTCACTAAACCCAGAATCCAGACTTCCAGTGCCTGAAAATAAAATAATATGTTAGCCTCTCATCTGTCTAAGACCGTGCAGTTTGAAGAAATATGCATATAAAGGTAAAGGTATCCCCTGTGCAAGCACCGAGTCATGTATGACCCTTGGGTCATACTAGCGTTTTCATGGCAGACTCCATGTCTGCCCTCTAGCGTTTTCATGGCAGACTCAATACGGGGTGGTTTGCCAGTGCCTTCCCCAGTCATTACCGTTTACCCCCCAGCAGCAAGCTGGGTACTCATTTTACTGACCTCGGAAGGATGGAAGGCTGAGTCAACCTTGAGCCGGCTGCTGGAACTGAACTCCCAAGCTCATGGGCAGAGCTTTCAGACTGCATGTCTGCTGCCTTACCACTCTGCGCCACAAGAAGCTCAGTATGATATTTATTAGCAGCAAATAAATAGGAGTGAAAAGCACAAGGTTGTCTTCATCACTCCGTTGCAAAAGCACAAACCACCCGTACGAGTGAATTAACCCACTTCCGTTGTTTCGGAGATCCTTCCGAAATCCAGCTCGCGCGCTCTAAAACTTGAGATTTTCCCGTACTCACGTTTTGACGTGGTCTTTTCCCGCTGATAAACATCTCATGGAAGACCGAACAGCAGCAAGGGATTCTTGGTAACCATTAACTAAATGAAGCTGATGCCGCTTGACCTCTCGAGCGGTCGTTGAATCGTTGAGCAACCGGTCCCAGCTAGAAACCAGGCTGTGCGAGTCCAGCCGATCGGCCTTGCTTCCTTGGGTGGTGGCCGAGCGCCCTCCCTCTGGTAACGACAAAGCTTCTGCTCTCTGCTTTTCTAGTTGGGTGCACAAACGCTGCAATGGAAGGCCAGGCCAGAAAGCTCTTATTCTCTCACCATTCCAGGTCAAGAACGTAACTACATCCCTTACTACGATCAGACAAAAGGTCTACCTCAGGGGTAGTCAAACTGCGGCCCTCCAGATGTCCATGGACTACAATTCCCAGGAGCCCCTGCCAGCGAATGCTGGCAGGGGCTCCTGGGAATTGTAAGTCCATGGACATCTGGAGGGCCGCAGTTTGACTACCCCGGTTCTACCTAGTTTCTATTGTGCCTGGACTTGGGGGTTCCATTTAGATACCATCAATTACCCTGTGTGACTCTACATTAGTTCTATAAGTTAATTAGCTCCTCCGCCAGGCATTTGGTTGAGGTCGACCCAAACCATCGCTTCCAATTGGCCCCCAATTGGACCCCAAGCCCCCACCCACTACGACTGACACTAATCGGCCTTACCCACTGGGTCCCAGTAAGAGTTGAGCTGAGGCTCTTGCAATTTCTGTTTTCTAATGTTATTGTTATGATCCTGTTAAGTGAATAGTATTATAATGTTAATACTGTTATCACCTGTTATATATATGTTATCTGCATCTTTTCCCGTTTCCTGTAAACCGCCCTGAGCCCTCGGGGAGGGCGGTATATAAATATAATAATAAATAAATAGGATGTTTTACATGTGTCTTTCCCTGGCCTGGACAGTCCAGGAAAGCCTGGCCTTGTCAGATCTCAGGGGACTTCACTCTGGGGGTATGAATCTGCTGATGATCCTGGGGGCACAGGAAGTACATCTGGCCTCGATCAGGGCCAGGGCCTTTTTGGTCGTTGCCTCTACCTGGTGGAATGAGCTCCCTGAAGAGCTGCAGGCATTGATGGAGCTCTCCGAGTACCACAGGGCCTGCAATATGGAGCTCTTCCGCCAGGCGTTTGGTTGAGGCCAGGTGGAGATTCCGGGGTATGAGATCAGGTGCCCTCCCCCCGGTTCCAGGCCTGGGTCCAGAGCCACTGGATGATCTACCCTCTGGTTTTCCATCACCAATTGTTATGACTGTAATCCAGGGGTAGTCAAACTGCGGCCCTCCAGATGTCCATGGACTACAATTCCCAGGAGCCCCCTGCCAGCATTTGCTGGCAGGGGGCTCCTGGGAATTGTAGTCCATGGACATCTGGAGGGCCGCAGTTTGACTACCCCTGCTGTAATCCATACCGGCTATAATGGCTCTGGGACATTGGGGAGGAGTTTTATAGTTTATATTTTTACCTCCATGTCATCTGCTATGTATTGTGGGGAACTGCTGTAACTGTATTATATGAGGTCTTAGAATTTTGGATTTTTGGATTACTGGAGATCAAAAGTGTAATCATTTGATAAGTGAATTTGCTGTTCCCGTACCTCTATCTCTCCCAGTTGGTCGTTCACCAATGCGACATCCAGCTCCGCAGTCCGGATTTTCATCTCATTGATCTTCTGCTCCATCTCAGCATATTGAACCATTGCTTGGGCTTCAGGGAGAGCAAGACCTTCCTGGGAAACGCCTTCCGCCAAGAATCTCTGCAAACATAAAAGGGTCATCTCAATCAACACTACTTTGATTCTAGTCACCACCAAAGTGGTTCTTCAAGGGCTCATGAAGAAATACATGTAAAATTTATCTGCCTGTCTGTTTGCCTATTCATCAATCAATCATCTGGCATGTGTGGTGTAACCAGGAGATCTGAGGACTGGCTGGCAGCCCGCCAATGGACATTTGGAGGTGGACATTTCCTGCCTTTACATCATGACCCCCTAGTGTTCCTTGGAGGAACTACCGCCTTGGAGATCTCCCATCCAAATGCTAGTCAGGGAGATCTGATGCCATGGTTCTCAACCTGGGAGTCGGGGCAGGGCGAGCAGCTTGGGGGGGGGGTACTGTTGGCATGGTGGGACAAGAAGCAGAACTGAGAAACCCCGGAAAAAGGATCTTCACACCATTGGTTAGTTTCAGTTTAATTTCTGTGAAAGAAGACTTGCCTAATTTTATGGTTGGGGGTCACCACCACATGAGAAACTGTGTTAAAGGGTCGCGGCATTAGGAAGGTTGAGAACCACTGATCCGATGGGATCAGGCTTGTCTGGGCCACTTAAAAATATTTTTTAAAGAGGCCCTAGGGTTCAACAGACATGGAGACCACATCATCTTCTAAGAAATCTGATCTTCTGAACTTAGATGTTCGCTGTGTTTATTCAGTGGCACCCATTTCTGCGAACCCTCCAGGGAGCTTCATAGCTTATGGCCGTTCAACATTTCACCAAGATATTTTGTTCACCAAGACAGTTTGGTGCAGTTTAGTGTCTTAAGAGAGTGAGCCGTGAACCAGGAGATCCCTGGTTCAAATTTCTTATCTCAAATATGAACCGAATGGTGGGACCTTTAGGTGAGCAGAGGAGGGTAGGGGCCCCCCAGTGGACTCTCTGCCCAGGACCCCTCCAGAACCAGCCCTGAACAGCTACTACAGGCAACAGTGCTTGCCACATTCTACCAGAAGCCAAAGATTTAACGTCCCCGGAGTAATGGAGCTTTGAGGCCTGAAGAACCAACAGCGATCAATAGCAGCATCTACGAATATCACTCAATGGAGTTGTGCAACAATGGAAGATTATTACCTTGCTTTCTGCCGACTGATGTGCAGCAGGAGGAGGAACGAGGTTGGCCCCCATTACTTTCCCATTCATTAACGGCAAAGTGGTTTGAGGCACCTCTGACCTCCCATCCATCACTTGCAGCTGCTTTTGAGAGTCCTGCTGTCGAGGCCGAGTCTTGTCGGCAAGATGGCTGTCTGCCAGCTCTTCTCTGGATTTCTTCATCCTCTTCCTGCTCCGACTTGTCGAGCGCTGGAAATTGTCGTTTTCCGTCAAGTAGCCTTTTGACCCCTGATAAATGGCAAGAAGAAGGTGTTGGGGAGGGGAGAAGGGAATCTTTTTGGGACAAAAGTGGCCCAAATGCCTATTACTTCTTAATGGAAAGAGAATCGATCATGCATCAGACAGGGGGAGGGGAGGCGGGAAAGGTCTCAAAGGAAAGTTCATTCACTTAGCGGGAATCACATGGTTGCAAATAGATTTGAGTTGGGTAGCCATGTTGGACGGAAGCAGCAGAATAGAGTTTGAGTCCTGTGGCACTTTTAAGATCAACAAAGTTTTATTCCAGGTATTACCTTTCGTGTGCACTCTCACTTCTCCGGATAAAAAGAAATAAAAATGACCACTCCATACATATAGGTAGACCAGTCTTTCCCAGCATCTTTAACATAGAGAAACCCCTCAAACATTCTTCGGGCTATGAGAAATCCCAGAAGTGGAGGATAGTGCAGAATATGGTTGGGAAGCACAGTGGTGGACACACCCACCCGGCCCCCCTCCCCATCCCACCCCCATCATTGGCCATTTGGGGAGGGCAGGTGGGTAGACATGGCCATATATGGCCATATCACCTGATACATGTTTAACAAATATTAAAAATATATACAAATTAATTAACTCCCACCCATTCAGGAAACCCTTCCAGAGCTGACAAGAAACCCCAGGGTTTCACAAGACCCTGGATGAGAAAGCCTGAGGTAGACAATAAGCTGTACCAGTGGATAGGTAATTTCCATTTCATTGTATATACTAGATTTAGAGCCCGTTGTATGTGTAAATACAACGGGGGCTAGAAAGGGTGGATTAGAGAGTGTCAGGGCTTGTAGTGTGTCTTCCTTCCTTTCTTTCTTCCTTTCTTTCTCTCTCTCTCCATTGTGTCTCTCTCTGTCTCTGCCTCTATCTATCTCTCTTCCTCTCTCTCTGTCTCTTTCTTCCTTCCTTCTATCCTTCTACCCACCCATCCATCCATGCCTTTATCTCCTTTCTCTCTCCCATCCATTCCTTTCTCTTCTGTCTTACTTTCTGTCCTTCTTCCTTTATTTATTCTATCCCTTTATCTCCCTTTCCTTCCTTCCTTCCTTCCTTCCTTTTCTCCTTTTTCCTTTTTCTCTCTCTCCTTTCTATAAAATCATATAGCTTATCACTTGGCAGCACTTACGTGTACACTCTTTTGTTCTTTTTTGTTGCTATATCACTACTTTGTTTTGATTTTTTAATTACATTTTTATCCTTTTATTTTAATCTTGTTCACAGTATGAACTGTTGCAAGCCACTTCAAGTACCTTTCAAGAGCACAGCCAATTAATATCCTAAAATAATTAACCCAGGCACTAGGAGGGAAAGTTCTTAAATTACCTCGGACAATGCGCTTCTGCCTTCTGCAGAGACTTTGAATACGGAGCCCAGGAGTTGCTCTTCACTTATCAGCTGCGTCCGGAAATGTTGCATCGTTTCTCCCTCAGTCTGATTGTCCATTCCAGGGGCTTTTTCCTTCGGCTGACGTCAAAATTTTATTCATTCATTCATTTATCATTCAATTTATATAATCATTTAATTTATATTGTAACAGAAGTAATGTAGCAAAGTTCTATGGAGAAGATGCTGCTAATCAGGGTTGGGCAAGTCGGCACCCGAAGCGGCCGGTCGCTCCCAACGAAGCCAGCACCGCGCCACGGGGGTGGGGAGGAGAGGCGAGGGCGTCAGCAGGCACACACATGCAGGCGCAAAGTTCCTAGAATCATAGAGTTGGAAGGGGCCATACAGGCCTTCTAGTCCATCCCCCTGCTCAACACAGGATCATAGAATCATAGAATCATAGAGTTGGAAGGGGCCATACAGGCCATCTAGTCCAACCCCCTGCTCAACGCAGGATTAGCCCAAAGCATCCTAAAGCATCCAAGAAAAGTGTGTATCCAACCTTTGCTTGAAGACTGCCAGTGAGGGGGAGCTCACCACCTCCTTAGGCAGCCTATTCCACTGCTGAACTACTCTGACTGTGAAAATTTTTATCCTGAGTTCCATTCCCCCGTGTGTGCGCCCGCCGGTGCTCCAACGCCCACGCCTCCCCCCTCCCCCACGACGCGGCACTGGCTACGTCAGGAGTGACCGGCTGCTTTGGGCACCGAAGCGCCCAACCCTACCATTATTCTGAGCAAAGCATGAGAACGAACAAAATTTGTCCTGTAAAATTTCTTCCCGAAACAATAAAGAATAATATCATTATTACTATTACTATTATTATTAATTTGATTTCTATGCTGCTGATCCGAGGCCGGCTAGCCCACAGCAGCTTACAACATAATTTAAACAGTAAAGACAGCAAAATCGGAAAAACAAAAAATTGAAGACCCCCTCCCACCTACCCTCTCAAGGCCCCCCACCCAAGCTACTAAGCCACTGCCATACGCGCCCAGGAAAACAGTAAATGGACAGGCTACTAGAGAACATCAGAGGAGGAGCCATATCTTCCCTACCCTGGCCTCAACCAAAGGCCTGGTGGAACAGCTCTGTGTTGCAGGTCCTGCAGAACATAATGAGTTCCGTCATGACCCTCTGCTCTTCTGGGAGGTCGTTCCACCTTGGCCCTAACTCATTCAAAAAGGCTTGGCCCTGGTCGAGGACAGGAAAACATCACGAGGGCCAGGGATTTCCAACCTATTTGTACACACAGAGCGCAAAGCCTAATGGGGGGCATAGGGGGTTAAAAGGTCCATCATAAAACACAAACCATGGCTGGTTGGGGAAAAGCCCTTTTACTGCGGATTGCATGCTCTGCATTAAAAAAAACACAACCCTGACTAGTCGAAGGAAGTCCTTTAACTGTGGCTGCTCATCCCATTGCCAAAAAACAGAGAGGAGATTGGGGGGAAGCCATGGTTGGCCTTCCTTTCAATGGAGCAGATCCAAGGATGTACCCCAGCCCCACAGCACTTACCGATCTTTCTTGACATTCAACAAGGCCTTCTTCCAAACTGCTGTGTTTAGTAGGGATGGGACTATCAGAAAGGACCAGTTTGTCCGTCTCTCTCATTTTATATTTCTGTTGAGTTTGTGCTTTATTGGAAAATCCATTGTTTTGTTTGACCGCATCGCCGTGGATATTCCTAGCCTCTTGCTCTGTCCATCTAAGTTCACTTTGGGACCATTTTTTGTATTTACACTGAGGTGTGTCCATCCCGTCCTGCAACAGGGAGTGCTTCTGCTTGACTGAGTCTACTAAAGCTACTATCTCCTGCAATGTACACTCCATTTGGCCAAGAGGATTTTGCTGGACCTGTCAATGAAAATCCAAACAAAAAAATAAAAATAGCAAGACATTAGAAGCTATTAAAGGGGTTTGATTCCACAAAATCTGTTCCACTTAATATTTCTGCTAAGGCCGAGGAGGAAGAGCTGGTCTCATGGCTTAGGTGCCACTCAGCGCTTAACACCCACTCAGGGCAGCTGTCGCGCCCCTGAGTGCCTCCTCCACCAACTGGCTTGCCTGTCTGTCTAGAGCCCAACCAATCGCCTTCCATCCCCCACCCCTGACCACCCCCTCCTCCTTCCACTTCCCTCCGAGGCTCGGAGGCTGCAGATCCCTCCCACATGAGAGCTGCCCCTGCTGGTGAGTTCCCTGCCCGGGGCCTCTAGCCTGCAACCTTTCCAGGTCCTGGAGAGGAGGGAGAGGACATCTGCAAAGTTCTTCCACCCCCCAATCTGGCGTCTGTCATATTCCTAATGCAACAGGCTTTGTCCCTAGTCCTTTATAACACTGGTCCCCAACCTTTTTATCACTGGGGACTGGTCAACGCTTGACAATTGTACTGAGGCCCGGGGGGGGGGTCTTTTGCCGAGGGACGTCGCCACTGCCTGAGCCCCTGCTCCACTTGCTTTCCCGACGAAACCCCTGACTTCCCGCTGCACAGTGTCACGCCGAGGGGGAGCCCCAGCCATGACGGCCGCTGGAGAGCACCAAAGGTGAGCCGGCGGCAGAGTGGCAGGGCAGCCCCCGAGGCAACAGCCAGGGAGGAGGATGAGGAGGAGCAGCAGCCCGGTAGCAACTGATCTACGGACCGGTCCCGGTCCCCAGTCCCCCGACCGGGGGTTAGAGACCACTGCTTTATAATACAGGAAGGGCATAAACAAACTCAATGTAATAAAAGCCATTTCTAACTACAGCGGAAAACTGAAGAGAGCTGTTTCATAAAAGCATTACAGTTTATATTGCGTTTTCTAATATTCAAAACTACTTTGATCCTGGTGACTGACTGAATGTAACAAGCGAGCTCTCCTGTAATCAGGTGGGGGGACGGTGCACAGGTATGTAGGGCGGTGAGTGGAAAGGGAGGCAGAAGGGAGGTGGGCAGGACTGGTGGTGGGCAGAGAAGAGGAAGGGGGCCAGGGCACTCTCCAACCAGGGCCACCCAAAACCTGGAACCAAACCCAGCTTCTCTTCTTCACCACATTTCCCTACTGACTTGTGAAAACTCGCGCAAGGACTTGTGTGGTGCCAGGCAGAGGTGTGAGAGAGGCAACGTTTCTCTTTGCGGCCCCCGAGTCCTAATTAAGCAGCCACCATATTCCAGGACGTATCCATCCCCAAACCCATCCGAAAAGCTTCTCCCGACCTGCTGTTGGTCCCTGCCAGAAGGCTCCAAGAGTTCCTCCTGCATAGCCCTCAAGCGCGTTGTGAGTTCTTCACAGCGCTGGTGCTCTTCATCGCAGCCTTCCAAGAGCTTTGCCATGTTCTGGAATTCAAGAAGTTTTGAAATATTAATGCACTTCGACACATAGGGAAGCATCCGCTGCAGGTCCTGGATGTTACAAAGGTTCAGAAAAATTGCATCAAAACTCCTCTGGAGTCTTCCCTGACCCAACAGTTCCTTTATATGGGAAAATGTAATGTTCTGCAATCACCGCTAGGCTGTGTTGAGGGCACAGGAAGTGGTGCTAGCTGTAAGCACAAATAGCTTAATGAGGGGACCGGATAAACATATGGAGCAGAGGTCCATGAGTGGGTATTAGATACAAGGTATATGGAAGGCTGTCTAGGGTCATGATGCTCTGTATTCTTGGTGCTTGAGGAGCAACGGTGGAAGGTTTCTGGAGTTCTGGCCCTGCTGGTGGAACTGACAATACATGGGTTTTGGCCACTGCGTGACACAGAGTGTTGGCCTGGATGGGCCATTGGCTTGATCACAACATGGCTTCTTTCATGTTCTTATGTTTGGGGCGGTGATGTTCTTGGGGACTTGGGGAGGCAACAGTGGGAGGGCTTCTGGAATTCTAGCCTTGATCCAACATGGCTTCTCTTATGTATTTATGATGGGCCTCCTGTGGGCCTCTGGGTTTTGGCCACTATGTGACACAGAATGTAGGACCGGCTGGGCCATTGGCCCAATCCAACATGGCTTCTCTTATGTTCTTATGGTGGACCTCCTGATGGCCCCTGGGTTGGCCACTGGGTGACACAGTGTTGGGCTGGATGGGCCATTGGCCTGATCCAACAGGGCTTCTCTTATTTTCCTATGGTGGCCCTCCTGACAGCACTTGAAATTTGGCCACTGTGTGACAGAGGGGTGGACCAGATGGGCCATTGGCCTGATCCAACAGGGCTTCTCTTATGTTCTTATGGTGGCCCTCCTGACGGCACTTGAGATTGGGCCAATGTGTGACACAGTGTGTTGGACTGGATGGGTCACTGCCAAGATCCAACACGGCTTCTCTTATGCTCTTATGTAAGTCAAGGGGTGGAGCATGAGACTCTCTGCCTTCTCCTCTACTCATAGTCATGGCACAGGGAATGTCCAAGTTTATTAACTTAGGTGTTTGCACCTCACTTTTCCCCCTAATGGGGCCCCACAGGGGCTTACATGAGAGAGATTGACTCAACGAGGAAAAAGGGGGCTTCAGTCTGAAGACTTAAGCAAAGCTGTTAACAATAGGACGTTCTGGAGGTCATTAATGTATAAGGTCACCACAAGAGGGAAGTGACGATGGCCCTTAGCACGCACCAAATGGCTCCCATTGTCCTCCCCTCTGCCATCTTGTCCTCACAAAAGAAACCTACAAGCCACATTAGGCCAAGATTGACTGGCCCAAGGTCCAATTCCAACCCAATGCCAGAGGGAGGACTTTCCCCATGGTACAAACCTGAAGCCGACTAAGGAGACTGCTGTGGAGACGTTTCAACTCCGTCGATGATTCTTCAGCAAAGGTACCTTCGGCACCATTCCCCAAGGACCTACTCCGGCTTTCTAATTCATTCAAAAAACTGCTTAAGCCTTCTGCTTCCTGTAGGAGTTCCATGAGCTGAGTCTGTATCTCCAGTGAGACAGGCTGCCCATCGAGACTTAATTCCTGGGTCTGCTCTCCCAGCTCCCATAGCACTGCTCCGATGTCTTCCTCTCTTTGCCTGTCTTGTTCCATTTGAGACTGGAGTTGCTCTTGAATGCTGGAAGGGGGAAGGAAGAAGCCAATACTGATTTAATATCTCATGTCTTTAAAGATGCAGAACACGTGCCCTCCGCAGGGCCCTTCAGTCTGTGGGTGAGAACTTGTCGGTGATCCCTGGACCGCAGCAGGTGAACTTGGCCTCAACCCGGGCCAGGGTCTTTTTGGTCCTGGCCCCGACCTGGTGGAATGAGCTCCCAGGAGAACTGAGGGTCCTGTTGGAGCTTTCCCAGTTCTACAGGGTCTGCAAGATGGAGCTCAGGTCTCTGGTTCAGGCCAGGGCAGTTGGATCTAGCCCCCCACCCCCAAATGGGCTAGAACATCAGCCTACTCCCTTTCTATCTGTTCCCCGAGGCACAGATTATTGGGAAGTCTGGGGTGCAGAGGGGGAAGGTTAGTTTTTGCCACCGGAAAAGGGTATTTTTCTATTCTGTTTTACTGGAGGTTGTATTGTGTTACCCACCACAATCCAGCCTGCTGGGGAGTGGCTACAAATGAAACAATAAAATAAATAAAGACAAAAAAGAATCCTGCAACAACTCAAAGGCTGACAGATGTATGGCGGGAAATGTTCTAGGGTTACGGGTGCCAATAGGTCTGGAAAAAGTTTTCCTGGCCCTTTGATAGAGATTTAAGGCACGAGAGGGGGTTAGCTGATACTTCTCCCAACGGAGACAAATAACATTCCAATAAGCCTCTATTAAGAAGGGAAAGCAGCATGGTTACTTGGAAGCTAAGCAAAGTCTTCACACTCTTGTGGATCCGAACACTCTTGTGGAGGGGAGCAGGCCATTTAGCCCTTCCTAAGTGGTCCCCCCCCCCCGTTTCTCCTGGGCGGTCCTCTCCCCACGGCTGGGAGAAAGGGGGTCACAAAATCATAGAGTTGGGAGGGGCCACACAGGCCATCTAGTCCAACCCCCTGCTCAACGCAGGATCAGCCCAGAGCATCCTAAAGCATCCAAGAAAAGTGTGTATCCAACCTTTGCTTGAAGACTGCCAGTGAGGGGGAGCTCACCACCTCCTTAGGCAGCCTGTTCCACTGCTGAACTACTCTGACTGTGAATTTTTTTTCCTGATATCTAGCCTATATCGTTGTACTTGTAGTTTAAATCCATCACTGCGCATCCTTTCCTCTGCAAACTGGCTGCTTTGGTTCAGGAAAATTCCAGCTCCAGTCAGTGTTTTCGGAGCTGCTCTGAAGCCTGGACTGGAATGTTTAGGTTCGTGTGCCTCCCAATTCCTTAGCCCAGCCTTTTTTCTACTTTTTTACCATTGAGAAACCCCTGAAACATTCATCAGGATTCAAGAAACCCCAGAAGTGGCGCAATCCTGCAGAATATGGTTGGGAAGCCGAGCTGTGGACACGCCCACCTGGAGCCCCTCCCCTCCCCACCTCCTCCAGGCCCATCCTTGGCCATTTGGGGAGGGGAAGGGCACATATTGGTCATATCACCGATAAATGTTTAACCAGTTTTCAAAATATACGAAAACTCAACTTCCACTCATTCAGAGGGCCGGCAAGAAACCCCCAGGTTTCATGACACCCTGGCTGAAAAAGTCTGACTTAACCTTTCCACATAAGGAAGGGAGAGAAGGGGGACAGATGGAGATGACCAAAGATGGAGAGCTAGATTTGAGTCCAGAAGCATCGTAAATACCAATAATATTTGGAGAGCCAAAGCTCCCGTTGTGAGATAGGACACAGAGAGACCATTTCCCTGCCTGCAGCTGCCTCTGCCACCCCAACAGGGAAATGGGCCTGGGGAGAAAGGTCGGAAAAAGAGGAGAGAAGAGGACCAGAGGCGAGATTTTTTTGAACTGTGATTACATCCCGATCTGGAGAAGTGCATGAGGTTGTTATGTTCAGCACCACACCTACACTTGAGCATTGAGCTCTGTTGAAGTTCACATTCCAAGATCTGACCTTTAGCACCATCAAGGATGTAAGAGCTGGACATCAAATGGCCTAAACCTATGGAAATTGGACTACAAAGGTGGCCGTATTTGGTTATACTTCAAGCGTCCTTGGAAGGTCTGTGCGTTACCTTAGACATTCCAGGGCCAGGTCAGTCACGTGTTCCCACTGATTTCGGATGCTGGAAATCATATGCTGAACAGCCAGTGCCTTGCTCCAGTCGCTGGTCTTCAATTGTGCCCAAAGATCTGCAACGTTTTGTATCTTCATGTCGCCTTCGTCTCTCAGCAGTATGATTTCCTGCAATGATAAGAAAACGCTTGAAGGTAAATTGATTTTGTGTGCCGATCCAGGGCCTATTCTGCATGCAATAGATAACGCAATTTCAATGCACTTTAGAAGTAGATTTTCCTATTCTGCACAGGAAAATCCAGCTACCAAAGCACATTGAAAGTGCATTATCCTATGTGTGCGGAATGGGCCCTGGTCAGCCCCAGACAAAAGTATCCCGATGCTTGCCATAAACATTTTCATGGAAAAGAGCAAGGACCATCCCTTTTGTTCTGCCACGCAATCAAGAAAGCTGAAGGGTGCAATGATAGGTCAGGAAAAGTGGCTAAATAGTAACTCGTTAAATGAATTCATAGAATCATAGAGTTGGAAGGGACCTCATAGGTCATCTAGTACAACCTCCTGCACTATGCAGGACACTCACAACCCTATCTCTCATCCGCCGTCACCTGCCACTCCCTTGAACCTTCACAGAATCAGCCTCTCCGTCAGATGGCTACCCAGCCTCTGTTTAAAAATCTCCAAAGATGGAGAACCCACCACCTCCCGAGAAAGCCTGTTCCACTGAGAAACCGCTCAACTGTCAGGAACTTCTTCCGAATGTTTAGATGGAATTTCTTTTGAATTAATTTCATCCTACTGGATCTGGTCCGTCCCTCCAGGGCAAGAGAGAACAACTCTGCTCCATCCCCTATATGGCAACCTTTTAAATACTTGGATGGTTATCAAATCCCCTCCCAGTCGTCTCCTCTCCAGGCTAAACAGACCAAGCTCCCCCAACCTTTCCTCATTCGTCTTGGTCTCCAAACCCCTCACCATCTTTGTTGCCCTCCTCTGGACACGCTCCAGTTTGTCTACATCCCTCTTCAACTGGGGTGCCCAAAACTGAACGCAAGACTCCAAGTGAGGCCGAACCAGAGCAGAGTTTTGGCTTGGTGGCAGGCAATGACAAATGACCTCTGTTTGTCTCGTGCCTTGAGCAGCTTTCTCAACCAGATTTTCGTGAAACCCTGGAGTTTCTTAACAGCCCTGGGAGGGTTTCCCAAGTGAGTGGGAGTTAATAAAGATAAAAGTAAAGGTATCCCCTGTGCAAGCACCGGGTCATGTCTGACCCTTGGGGTGACGCCAGTTTGGTGTAGTGGTTAGGAGTGCGGACTTCTAATCGGGC
Organism: Paroedura picta; assembly: GCF_049243985.1. Taxonomy (NCBI): domain Eukaryota; kingdom Metazoa; phylum Chordata; class Lepidosauria; order Squamata; family Gekkonidae; genus Paroedura; species Paroedura picta. Next base: position 173,794,641 of record NC_135370.1, read on the forward strand.
ATGCCTGGTTCGATTCTGCACTCCCCCACATGCAGCCAGCTGGGTGGCCTTGGGCTCGCCACAGCACTGATAAAGCTGTTCTGAACGGGCAGTGATATCAGGGCTCTCTCAGCCTCACCCACCTCACAGGGTGTCTGTTGTGGGGAGAGGAATGGGAAGAAGACTGTAAGCCGCTTTGAGCCTCCTTCGGGTAGGGAAAAGCGGCATATAAGAACCAACTCTTCTTCTTCTTCTTCTTCTTCTTCTTCTTCTTCTTCTTCTTCTTCTTCTTCTTCTTCTTCTTCTTTTCTAGCGTTTTCATGGCAGACTCAATACCAGTATCAGTTTGCCAGTGCCTTCCCCAGTCATTACCATTTACCCCCCAGCAAGCTGGGTACTCATTTTACCGCCCTCGGAAGGATGGAAGGCTGAGTCGACCTTGAGCCGGCTGCTGGGATCGAACTCCCAGCCTCATGGGCAGACAGCTTCAGACTACATGTCTGCTGCCTTGCCCCTCTGTGCCACAAGAGGCTCTATCAATGTGGGAGTTAATATATTCATGTTCAACATTTATCGGGTGATATGAGCATATATGGTCATGTCGATGCCCCCCTCCCCCTTCCCGACATGGCCAACAATGGGCCTCGAAGGGGTGAACACAACCTGGTTTGTCAGACATCAAAGTGGAAAACTTTTATCAAAGGCCACTCCTTGCACAAAACAAGCCAATAGACCACATTTTCTTGATCAGCCACTTCTTCTCTTCTTTCCTCTTAGCGCACTGATAGCACCGCTCTCCCTTGATCCCAAGTGCCTTGAAGGACTGACTTCAATATTATGGGGAAATGAAAGCGGCCTGATTCAGATTCAAGGGGTGGTGGATTGCTAAGTGCTTCCTACGCTGCTTCTCTCTCTCGTTCCTCGCAAGCACAGGCCACGGCCTGTGGGCAGATTGTTTATTAAACCATCAGAGCGTTATGGCTGTACTGGAACAACTTCTTCAAAGGTGGGAAGATGAGCAGCTACACTACTAATATACACTCATCCGTTGCTGTAGGTTTTTATCTCGCTCTCACTGCATTGTATTTCTCTTTATGTCATACTATTTTCTTGCATTGTTTAACAGGTTATGTGTAATATCTATGCTTTGTTTCAGATTTCGGGCATCCTAGTCCTGTTACATCATCTGTTGTCAGCCTTTCTCAACTTTTTCACCATGGAGAAACCCCTGAAACATTCTGCAGGATTCGAGAAACACCAGAAGTGGCACCATCGTGCAGAATACGGCTGGGAAGCAGAGTTGTGGACACGCCCACCTGGGGCCCCTCCCCTTCCCACCCCCTTCTGGCCTATCAATGGTCATTTGGGGAGGAGGGTAGGTGTGTCAACATGATCAGATATGGCCATGTTGTTGTTGCGAAGTCGTGTCCGACCCATCGCAACCCCCTGGACAATGATCCTCCAGGCCTTCCTGTCCTCTACCATTCCCCAGAGTCCATTTAAGTTTGCACCGACTGCTTCAGTGACTCCATCCAGCCACCTCATTCTCTGTCGTCCCCTTCTTCTTTTGCCCTCGATTGCTCCCAGCATTAGGCTCTTCTCCAGGGAGTCCTTCCTTCTCATGAGGTGGCCAAAGTATTTGAGTTTCATCTTCAGGATCTGGCCTTCTATGGAGCAGTCAGGGCTGATCTCCTCTAGGACTGACCGGTTTTGCAGTCCAAGGGACTCCACCTGGTTTGTGCCCATCCCTGGCTAAAACCTATGCATGGGAAGACCTTGTATGAGGAAGAGCTCATAATAATTGTAATGATAAATCTCAGTGACAAATCCGACTGGCCTTTTTGGTCCTGGCTCCCGCCTGGTGGAATGGGCTGTGAACTGAGACCCTGGGACCGGATGGTGCTAGTGAAGTTCTTGCAGGGCCTGTAAAATGATGGAGCTCTTCCACCAAGATTGAGACCAGGAAAAAAAAAGAGAAAACTACCGGCCTTCATATGCCTCACCCAATTCTTGATGTAGTGTTTAGGACCAGCAGCTTCTAAACTGGCAAGCCAGGTTCGATTTCCCGCTTCTCCACATGCAGCTGGCTGGGTAACCTTGGGCTAGTCACAGCACTGATAAAACTGTTCTGACTGAACAGTAATATCAGGGCTCTCTAAGCCTCACCTCCCTCACAGGGTTTCTATTGTGGAGAGAGGAAAGGGAAGGCGAATGTAAGCCGCTTTGAGACTCCTTCAGGTAGAGAAAACCGGCGTATAAGAACCAAATCTTCTTCTTCAGTAATATCAGGGCTCTCTCAGCCTCCCCTCCCTCACGGGGTGTCTGTTGTGGGGAGAGGAAAAGGAAAGCGACTGTAAGCTGCTTTGAGACTCTTTCAGGTAGAGAAAAGCAGCATATAAGAACCAACTCTTCTTCTTCTTCAGTAATCTCAGGGCTCTCTCAGCCTCACCTCTCTCACAGGGTATCTGTTATGGAGAGGGGAAAAGAAGGCGACTGTAAGCCGCTTTGAGACTCCTTCCGGTAGAGAAAAGCAGCATATAAGAACCAACACTTTTACTATTGGTTACTTCTCACCCAGAGAGACCTCCCACCGTAGGTTTTTGGAATAACTCTTTATAGAAATGTCAGTGGAGCAGTGAAGGAAGGAAACAAAGGTGGACATTTTTTAATTGCTACGTTTTAATGATGTTTTTAGCCGATGTTATCATTAGATATACTGTAAAACACACCTAGACTGTTCACAGGGAGGTGCAGCCTAAAAATCAAAGTATAACAAAAAAAAAAGGACTATAAATGGCACAAATAATTTCATAAATAAATAAAGGTAAATGTTCTGTTACCTTTATCTGGCTTAATTTTTCTTCCAACGGCATCTGGACGTCTTCATACCTCAGCTGAGAGATTGACTTGTTCACTCTTTCCACCCACAAGAACGTGCTCTGGGCAAGTTCATCAAAGTTCTTTTCTTCCGCAGAAAGTGCCTGATAAACACCAAGGTTTTTACGGACGTAGCTGAGCAACGTCTTGTAGCGGTCCACCAGCTCGGTGGATTCCAGCACCACTTCGTCGCCTGAGAATCCAGACTGCCTCAAAGAACTTGCCAGCCAGGCTAAAGAATCAAATGACTCTCTGAGGAAGAAACAAAGAATAAATACGCTTCACGGGATCTGAACACAATGGAAAAATGAGCCAATGAGAACAAGATGCAATTGAATAAAGATAAGTGCAAAGTTCTGCATCTGGGTCAGAAAAGTGAAAAGCATGCCTACTGGATGGGGGATGCGCTTCTAGGTAACACTGTGTGTGAACGAGACCTTGGGGTACTAGTGGATTGTAAACAAAACATGAGCAGGCAGTGTGATGCAGCGGTAAAAAAGGCAAATGCCATTTTGGGCTGTATCAACAGGGGCATCACATCAAAATCACAAGAGGTCATAGTCCCATTGTATACGGCACTGGTCAGACCACACCTGGAGTACTGTGTGCAGTTCTGGAGGCCTCACTTCAAGAAGGACGTAGATAAAATTGAAAGGGTACAGAGGAGAGCGACGATGATGATCTGGGGTCAAGGGATCAAGTCCTATGAAGATAGGTTGAGGGACTTGGGAATGTTCAGCCTGGAGAAAAGGAGGTTGAGAGGGGACATGACAGCCCTCTCTAAGTATTTGAAAGGTTGTCACTTGGAGGAGGGCAGGATGCTGTTCCTGTTGGCTGCAGAGGAGAGGACACGCAGTAATGGGTTTAAACTACAATGATATAGGCTAGATATCAGGAAAAAAATTTTCACAGTCAGAGTAGTTCAGCAGTGGAATAGGCTGCCTAAGAAGGTGGTGAGCTCCCCCTCACTGGCAGTCCTCAAGCATAGGTTGGATACACACTTTTCTTGTATGCTTTAGGATGCTTAGGGCTGATCCTGCGTTGAACAGGGAGTTGGACTAGATGACCTGTATGGCCCCTTCCAACTCTATGATTCTATGATTCTGTGATTCACGATCATATTATTTATGCCTTTGCCAAGTCAGTGAGGGCATGGTCTATGGCTCTGCTTTGGTTTCCCCTGTCTCCTGAGATTAGATGGGGGCCAATCGGGAAAAGAATTTCTCAGTCGTGGCATCAAACTCCTGGAATTTTCTCCACCGGAGACTTGTCTGTCTCCTTCTTTTGCCATCTTCCATCCGGAGGTGAAGACTGTTTTTTTTTTAATCCGGCTTTCCCTGAGTGATTCTTGCTTTCTGCCCAATGTGTTAATTGTTTATATGATTTTGCATGAAACTCTGGTTTTGACTGTTTTAATTAAATGTCAGTAAAGGTTGTTGTCATTTTTGTTGTTGTAACTGTTTTAATGACATGTTTTGTGCCGCTTTTAATGTTTTTTAAAGATGTATGTTTTTAAGTTTGTTAGCCACCCTTGTGGCCCTTTACGAGGGTAGAAAGGCAGGGGATACATTTTCTAAATAACTAAGTAAACTCTACGGCAGAATGTCTCAATTGTTAAAGCTCTCGGTCGAGTGGCTGTATTCATCTGTTCTAAACACTCATCAGCTCTCTACATTTCTGGACTCCGTGGAGCGTTTAACCTTCCCGCTACCCTGGTCCTCTTATAGGTTCTGCCTGTCTCTGCGATAAACAAGCTTCAGTGAAAATTTCTTTAATCTATGCGGAAATTACCATTTCAAATACTCAACCACCCAATAAGGAGTTTCAATAACCTACCATATTTTTATCCTACTCTTCCACCAAGGATCTGAGATGGCTCTCCTCTCATCCATTTCATTTTCATAACAATGCAGGGAGGTAGAATTTATGGCCCTGGACCCACGTACCTAAAGGCCTTGGACCCACACCCCACCGTGGTGGGGTGGTTAAGAGCGGCAACTTTCTAATCTGGCAAGCCGGGTTGGATTCCCCATTTCTCCACACGCAGCCAACTTGGTAACTTTGGGTTTGTCACAGACTTGATAATGCTGTTCTCACTGAGCAGTCCTGTCAGAGCTTTATCAGCCTTCCCTACATCACAGGGAGTCTGTTGTGGGGAGAGGAGGGGAAGGTGATTGTAAGCCGCTTTGAGACTCCTTCAGGTAGAGAAAAGCGGCATATAAGAACCAACTCTTCTTCTTCTTCAGTAATCTCAGGGCTCTCTCAGCCTCTCCTCCCTCACAGGGTGTCTGTTGTGGGTAAAGGAAAGGGAAGGTGATTGTAAGCCACTTTGAGACTCCTTCAGGTAGAGAAAAGCGGCATATAAGAACCAAGTCTTCTTCTTCAGTAATATCAGGGCTCTTTCAGCCTCACCTTCATCACAAGGTGTCTGTTGTGGGGAGAAGAAAGTGAAAAACAGGGCTTAAAAACCAACTTTTCTTCTTCTTCCCTGTGTGCCGGCTATGGTCTTCAGTTTGCCACATTCAAGGTGTTCCTTCAGTAAAGGCAGCCCACCAGACATCAACAAAAGTCTGTGCTTATTCTGTGGTTCTTGCCAATTTCTGGAACAAACTCCAATTAGGCGAATGGGAGAGGTGTCCTTGGAAACTTTTAGAAGGCTCTGTAAGTCTATTTTATTTACCAAAGATTTTAATTGAAGGGGGAGTTGAAGGAAATTTATTATTTTGGGGGTGGGGAGAACAAGAGCAATTTACTTATTGACAAAACCTGTACCTCCATTTTCTACACACACACACACACCCCTGCATCAGGACCATCAAGTTGGCTAACAGTTAAAACCAACATTATGAAAACATTTCATGAAACCAATTAAAACCAAAACAAAAATCCGTATTGAAAATCATAGAAAAACAGTACATTAAAATATTGGTCAAGAAGGCAGAATCACTGGGGAAACGGTCGACAAAACAAAGAACTTTTCACCTGCTGGCACAGGACAGTGAGAGGAGGAGTCAGATAAATATACCTGGGGAGATATTTGTATAATTTTGTGCCCGGGAGAGGGGTTTTCCAACTGGTTCCCAAATTCATCTCAGCCCCGGCTCTCATTAGATTAGATTAGATCAAGTGCCCCACCCTGAACAAGGAGTGATTACAAGAAAGTATGGTCACCATCCTGATTGTTGTTTTAATGGGGATTTTATTGGGGTTTTATTGTTTTAAAATTTTAGGTGTAAACCGCCGTGAGGCTATGGCAAGCGGCGGTATAGAAATCGAATGAATGAATGAATGAATGAATGAATGAATGAATGAATGAATGAATGAATGAACGAACGAACGAATGAATGAATGAAATAAGGCTAAAGAGATCAGTTCCCCTGCTGAAAATGGCTGCCCTGGAGGGTGACACTGGTGGCATTATACCCTGCTGAGGTCCTTCTCCTTCGTAACCCATATCTTCCCCAGGCTCTACCCAAATCTCCAGGAATTTTCCAACAAGAACGGGCAACCCTAAGACCACACAATGAGCTTCATGGCAAAATAAAAATCTGAACTTGGATCTCCACCTGTTCCATGGACATAAAGGGGGGAAATCAACTACTACACTTACACTGGAACTGTCTCCAAAGCAGAATATAAAGTGCATCTGTAACAAAAACAGGATACCTCTGTTTTAGCAGAATGTGGTAAACATGTTCAAGTTCTCCGTTTTCCTTTTGGTACCCTTGCCGTTTCTTTTCCTGGAGACTCAGCCATCCTTCTAGAACACTGAGATCTTTTTCTAGCCTAAACAGCATGACGCAAACAGAGAGGCAATATTTTAATGAGCATTATTAGACAGTTGCAAAAATCCCTGGCAAATCTTCAGCAACACTCTTTGTCACACAATGGCCCAAACCCAGGGGCCATCAGCCGGTTCACCAGTGGGGCCAGAAGCCCTCCCACTGTTGCCCTCCAAGGACCAAGAATACAGAACATCACTGCCTGAGACCGAATGTTCCATCTAGACCAGTGGTTCTCAACCTGGGGGTTGGGACCCCTTTGGGGTCAAGATCGGCATGGGGGGGACAAGAGGCAGAAGTGAACTGAGATATCCCGGAAAAAAACCCAATTTATATACAATCATGAACAATGGATCTTCACGCCATTGGCCAGTTTTGGTTACATTTCTGTGAAACAAAGAACCCTAGCATAGTTTTATGGTTGGGGGTCACCACAACATGAGGAACTATATAAGGAAGGTTGAGAACCACTGATCTAGATTTTGGGGCTAATGGCCACTGGAGGACCCCTGCTCCATGTGGTACACTGGTTCCTATGAGAAGATATCCTCTGGATATGTGGGTACTGTCACTGTTCACCTCTGGCTCATACCATGGCTGTCTTGACCAAAGTCCCAAGATCCTCTTGGGGCTGTCAAAAGGTTTCCTTCCTTACTTTGACCCCCTCCCTAGTTCTCAGGTTCAATGTAGCCATTTGTAGTCTTCTCAATAGACTACTGAGTTTTCACCTCTATGGGATCATTGCCTATGGCAGGGCTAGTCAACCCGTGGTCCTCCAAATGTTCATGGACTACAATTCCCATGAGCTCCTGCCAGCAAACGCTGGCAGGGGCTCATGGGGATTGTAGTCCATGAACATCTGGAGGACCACGGGTTGACTACCCCTGGCCTATGGAACATGACAGGTACTAGATCACAAAAGGCTTCTCACCTGGCAAACTGCTGCAAAGAAGCTTGGAGCTCTTTTTCTCGCACCTGACATCTGGAAGTCATTCTTTGTACCTCTGCTTCTTGGTCCCTCACCCAGCTCCTCAACTGATTGACGGTGGCTTTGGGCAGGTAGTTCTTCACCTGGCTCAGGAGATTTTTCACCTTGCAGATGTCATCGTCTTTGCCTTCAAAAGTTAAGAAGCTCTGGACAAAACCCACAAATGGCCGTGTATCAATGGTGCGTCTAAACTTAGTGCAGTGATTGAAAGGGGAGCAATTCAAGGCATGAGAGGGCAGAACAGTTCAGAACAGCTAAAGCTGTCCCCAGAATGCAGATCAAAAATGGAGAGAAGAAATGGCAACCGCCCCCCCCCCTCCCAGGTCTGCAGAAAACTGTTTTTTTTTAAAGAGGGGATAAAATTAAATAAACAAAATAAATTGTAAGATGCCAATATCTATCAAGATTACATCACAAGATGGTGGGAAACCCTGATCTATCATCTTGTTCTTTCAACTGGAGATACCGTGGATTGAACCTGTGACTTTCTGCATGCAAACCAGATGCTTGACCTCAGAGTCACAGCTCTTTTCGTTTCAGACATTTGAGGACCACTGCTCTAGACCGCTGGCCTTACCCTCAGTAGTTGAAGCTTCTCTTTTAATAGCTCTTTAGTTTCCAAGGGATCAAAGCATTCCTTCAGAGACATCCATGTCTCACTGAACCAGTCATTAAAATCCTTACACAGATCTGCAAAAAAGACAGATTTTGACACAAGATTTTTGGACAGAGGAAGAGCATCCCTTAACTCTGCAATAAACAGGGACACCAACTTTTAAAAGAGAGCGGGAGAGAGCTGATAAGTAACAAAAACAAAAGACAGAAATGATTTCCGCTTGGAAGTTCAGATCACTGCACAGTTGAGATGACCCAATAGAGATTAATTTTAAAAGTTGCCTAATGTTTAAACTGACAGGTTGTGAAGAGCCGCTGAACGCAGATATGCAAAGTCTAGCTACTGCTGATATTTCTACTTACAGTTCAAGAGACTGGAAAAATGGTCCTGGAAAATGTGCTTCTTTGAATTAAATAAATCCGTGACGCTTTGAAGCTGCTTGTTTAATTCAATCACGTCCGGGTTCAAACAATCTGTCTTTTGCTGGAGCGATGTGACATGGTGCTTTTGCTGAAGAATCCTTTGATGCAGTTCCTATTTTTTTTTAAAAAAATGAATACATATCAATATAAAATTAATATATATTATTAATTATTATTATTATTACTTGTTGTTGTTATGTGCGAAGTCGTGTCCGACCCATCGCGACCCCATGGACAATGATCCTCCAGGCCTTCCTGTCCTCTACCATTCCCCGGAGTCCATTTAAGTTTGCACCGACTGCTTCAGTGACTCCATCCAGCCACCTCATTCTCTGTCGTCCCCTTCTTCTTTTGCCCTCGATCGCTCCCAGCATTAGGCTCTTCTCCAGGGAGTCCATCCTTCTCATGAGGTGGCCAAAGTGTTTGAGCTTCATCTTCAGGATCTGGCCTTCTAAGGAGCAGGCAGGGCTGATCTCCTCTAGGACTGACCGGTTTGTTCGCCTTGCAGTCCAAGGGACTCGCAAGAGTCTTCTCCAGCACCAGAGTTCAAAAGCCTCAATTCTTTGACGCTCGGCCTTCCTTATGGTCCAACTTTCGCAGCCATACATTGCAACTGGGAAGACCATAGCCTTGACTAAACGCACTTTTGTTGGCATTATTATTACTACTAATGTTCAAATAAGTAGGGATAAACATAAATTAGGAATATTTGTTTCGGTTCGTGGTACATGTGTCCCATTCACGAGCCCCAAAAGATGGGCTCAAACCCACTTATGAACTAAAGTTCATAACAAATTTTGGCTTCCATTTCCCAGGAAAAGTCTTTTCTGCAGAAAGATTTACACTGTCATTTACAGGGTGTTATTTCTGCAGAAAGGATCTTCCTAGGAAAGGAAAGCCCGTCACAAAGCAGCCGAAATGTGTCATGAACTTTAGTTCGTATGTCGGTCCATGCCCATCCCAAGACCACATCTTTTTATGGTCACATAAAGTGAGCTGAGAGAACCATGACTGGCTCAAGGTCACCCAGCAGGCTTCGTGCCGAGGGGCAGGGAATCAAACCTGGCTCTTCAGATTAGAGGCCATCGCTCTTAACCATGCAGGGATTATGGTAAGGAAGGCTTGTAACCCCATGACCCACTCCCAGCCCCTTAACCATGGCTATACATCTGCACCAGCCGGCCTGTATTAGCTTTAACAAGGCATTGAGGGTGGCCAATGGGGAACAAAATGCCATTGACAAGAACAGAGGTTTTCTTTCCCCCACCGGCTTGCCGTACCTCCAATTTAGTAAAGATCTCCAAAGTGTTAGACGGGGACAAAGCTTTCAGAAGCGATTCAGTCATTCCAATTTGCGTCTTGGCCAGGTCAAGATCCCCTTTTAGCTCAGCCGTACTGCCGTCGAGTTCAGCGGGAATTGACTTGTTTGGTAAGTGCTTTCTTATTAGCTCCATCTTGTTGGAAAGAGAAGATTTGATGACCTGGAAGAGCGAAGCACAGAGGCAGGGGTCAGTTGTCCCGGCTGCTTATTTCCTTACGCTAACTTCACAAAATGAAATTTAGGAGGACTTCTAGCTTTTTGTATTTCTTTCCTTCCTGGAATTGCAGTTTCTTTCTGGTTCTGAGGGTCTATTTCACACATTGCATTTCAACTCTCTTGAGGGTGAAACTAGACATTCTAGGAGACAAAGAGCATCTGCTGTAAGTGGGGTCCGTACACCTAAGAAGGGACATGATAGAGGTCTATAATATTAGGTGCAGAGTGGAGAGAGTTGACTGCTTTTTTCTTCCCCTCCAAAAGAACTCAAACCCAGGGGCCTCTGATTAAGTTAGTGGGCAGTAGATTCAGGATGGACAAAAGGAAATACTTCTCTCTCTCTCTCTCTCTCTCTCTCATTCTCTCCCCCCCTTAATTGCCCTCCATTCAGCTACATCCCCCCTTAATTGCCCTCCCCTCAGCTACATCCCCCCTTAATTGCCCTCCCCTCAGCTCCATCCCCCCTTAATTGCCCTCCCCTCAGCTACATCCCCCCTTAATTGCCCTCCCCTCAGCTACATCCCCCCTTAATTGCCCTCCCCTCAGCTACATCCCCCCTTAATTGCCCTCCCCTCAGCTGCATCCCCCCTTAATTGCCCTCCCCTCAGCTACATCCCCCCTTAATTGCCCTCCCCTCAGCTACATCCCCCCCTTAATTGCCCTCCCCTCAGCTACACAGCAATTGTGGCCACCCTTAAGGATAACACATATTAATCTCTGAACATTCTAAACTAAATCTAAAGCCCTATTTTATTAGGGTGTTTCCTACTTCTTCACACACACAAGCTGAGAGAGAAGTTGTGAGTTTCCTGCATTCTGCAGGGGGTTGGGCTAGATGACACTGGAGGTCCCTTCCAACTCTATGATGCTATGATTACGGGGCTGTTTCCTGGACTTTAATGATAGCAGAAGGCATCCCAACGTTTCAAATAAGTCACAACCATTGCTGGTCATGTTGCCTTCCCACCTGCAGTTCCAGCAGTGGCTCGGTGCTGTTGAGGAGATCTTGTATTTCGTCTACTTTTCTGTCAAATTCCTCTATGCTTTTTTCTTGGTACTGTAGGCCGGCCTAAGACGAAAGAGGAAGAAAGTATATGAGGCCCAGATCAGATTCTGTGAAGGTTCAAGGGGGTGGGAGGTGACAGTGGATGAGCGATAGGGTTGGGAGTGTCCTGCACAGTGCAGGGGGTTGGACTAGATGACCCAGGAGGTCCCTTCCAACTCTGTTATTCCATGATTCTAAATTCTGATTAAACATCCGGAAGAAGTTCCTGACAGTTAGAGCGGTTCCTCAGTGGAACAGGTTTCCTCGGGAGGTGGTGGGTTCTCCATCTTTGGAGATTTTTAAACAGAGGCTGGAGAGCCATCTGACGGAGAGGCTGATCCTATGAAGGCTCAAGGGGGTGGCAGGTGACAGTGGATGAGCAATAGGGTTGTGAGTGTCCTGCATAGTGCAAGGGATTGGACTAGATCAGGGGTAGTCAACCTGTGGTCCTCCAGATGTTCATGGACTACAATTCCCATGAGCCCCTGCAAGCATTTGTAGTCCATGAACATCTGGAGGACTACAGGTTGACTAACCCTGGACTAGATGACCCAGGAGATCCCTTCCAACTCTATTATTCTATGAAAACTATTTCTCCAACGAGTCCAGAACAATCTGGGGGGGGGGGGCTCACAAAGTCCTGCAGGAGGCATTTCATTGACCCACTCCACCAGTAATTCCTTGTTCCCTTCCCTGAATGCTCACTCGGCAACTTGGCTTTCCCTTCCTTTCTTACTCTTTCCCACCCACCAACCGATCACCCAACCTACCTTCATCCCTCCCTGGCCATCTTCAGTTTTCCCTTTATCCTCATCTCTGGTAGCTCTCCTTGGGATAACTGGACCATGTGCTAGCTACTGGGTCAGGCCCATTTGCCCAGTGGAGACCCCCCCCAAGGAATCCTGAGGGGCACATTAGGAGGTGAATTTCCTCAAGGCCTGGAATTCTGGTTTTTTGAGGGGCAGGGGGCCATCCGAGCCTTGGGGCCATTGTGGGAGGGCAGGAAGTTGTGAATTCGCTTCAGAGGAACACTGCTACTCCCCTGACCTCTTAACAACACTTTCTCCTATGTGATCGTCATTAGACAAGAAAGGGTTTCTATTAAGTTGGACAGTTTTGTATCTTTGTGCCTTGCAATTGTAGTTGTGAGGCTAACATAGTTGGGGCAACAGACAAATACAAAACCTTGAATGGCGTTACAAAATTGAAGGATAAAACAAGAATAAAACACAGTGTTAAACCAGGTTTGCAAAACAAAAAGAGTTACAGACAATCCTGCATGTTACCTCAGGATGGCATATGGAGGTAACATTGCATAGAGAAAGGCATTTTTGGAGAGAGTTAAGGGCTAATGAGATACATAAAAAATGAGCTCCCAAATATCCGTTATTCCCCAAGGCCAAATAAGAAGGGTTTGGAGACCAAGACGTATGAAGAAAGGTTGGGGGAGCTCGGTCTGTTTAGCCTGGAGAGGAGACGACTGAGAGGGGATCTGTTAACCATCTTCAAGCATTTAAAAGGCTGCCATGCAGAGGATGGAGCAGAGTTGTTCTTTCTTGCCCTGGAGGGACGGACCAGAACTAATGGGATGAAATTAATGCAAAAGAAATTCTAAGTGGAACAGGCTTCCTCAGGAGGTGGTGGGTTCTCCATCTTTGGAGATTTTTAAACAGAGGCTGGAGAGCCATCTGACGGAGAGGCCGATTCTGTGAAGGCTCAAGGGGGTGGCAAGTGACACTGGATGAGCAATAGGCTTGGGACTGTCCTGCATAGTGCAGGGGGTTGGACTAGATGACCCAGGAGGCCCCTTCCAACTCTATGATTCTATGATTTTAAGAACATCACCATTAGCAAGTTCAAGGATGTCTGTCCAGTAATTTTCTCTGCTAGGACAGCAAAAGAAGAAGAGTTGGTTTTTTATGCCCCGCGTTTCACTGCCCAAAGGAGTCTCAAAGCGGCTTACGATCTCCTTTCCCTTCCACTCCCCACAACAGAGGTTGGTGGGGCTGAGAGAGCTCTGACAGAACTGCTCTATGAGAACAGCTCTAAGAGGACTGTGACTAGACCAAGGTCAGCCAGACAGCTGTATGTAGAGAAGTGGGGAATCAAACGTGACTCTCCAGATTAGAGGTCACCGCTCTTAACCACGACCCCACGCTGGCTCTCAGGGAGTATTTCATCTGGAGGGAAGAGCTGGGAAGGTCATACGTTTAAGATGCCTACGAATGAAGCCCCATTTTCTAATTGGAGGCAAATTCTTTCTGCGGAAGCAAGCAGTCTCTCCCAGATTCAGGAATGTAGCCTCCAGTAATTAAGTAGGCCATTGCAGGATGCTAATTCTGTTTGGGTAACTTGCTATTGTAAGACTTCTGCAACTTGGCCAGACTTTTCCTCGGGAGAGGCTGCTAGGGAAGGGAACGAGGGAAAGCCGAAAGCTAACATGTTACGAATGTCACACTGCACTACAACCTGGGAGACTCAAGTCTGAAACGCCACTTGGCCCTGGAATCCTGCTCGATGACCTTGGGCTAACCCAAGAGCGGTCACGCTGTGGCTCTCCAGATGTCCGTGGACTACAACTCCCATGAGCGCCTGCCAGCACTGGCAGGGGCTCATGGGAGTTGTAGTCCATGGACATCTGGAGAGCCACTCAGCCATGGAATCCTGCTGGATGACCTTGGGCTAGCCTGTGGCTCTCCAGATGTCCATGGACTACAATTCCCATGAGACTCTGCGAGCGCTGGCATCTGAATAGCCACTCGGTCGTGGAATCCTACACCACGTTGGTTCTGAACCAATCCTTGTGATTTGGGCCTCATGCAAACCCAAGTGACTGTTAGCCAGGCTGAGCCCACAGAACTGTGCTTCATGGGAGAGGGCGAGTCAGCCTCCACCTAAGACGGGTGAATTATTCCCCCGCCCCCTCAGACAGGAGATTTCGTGGCTTTGGATAAGAGCATCAGATTAGCCAGTCTTTTATTTGGTTTTTAGTTAAGGCTTGGGCCGGCTTAGGGAAGAAAGCTCATTTTAGTGCGACAAATCAGTGTCCCGTGAAGGGCCCGACATTCCTAAGTCATCTGTACAGGTTCTGGGTGCGAAATCAGCAGCCTTGAACCTGCTGCAGCAACCATGTCTGGAGAAAGCAAGATCCAATCTCCCTGAGGGTCCAGCCGAAGGTTCAGCTTCGTAACCTTAAACCACATTGGGAAAGCTTGCAATCTACGGGAGTCAAGTTGAAAAGCAGCTCATTTTATTGTACTGAAACATTTCCACCTAAGATCCCCGCTAAATTATTTATTTTCTATTACTTTCGGTTTCTATGCCGTTCACCTCCATCAATACCTTCTCTGTCTGGTGATTTCTACTTACCTCACAAGTCATCACTATCTTGGTCCACCGTGTTCCCAAACAAGGTCTCGTTAGGAGCACATAGCTTGGTGAAATGGTTAATGAAATGGTGAAAGAGCGGCAGCTTCTACTCTGGAGAGCTGGGTTTGATTCCCTGCTCCTCCACATGCAGCCTTGGGCTAGTCACAGTCAGGAGAGGTTTGAGGATTTGTGGGGCCCATAAAACCAGGGCACATTTACAGATTCGCTGGGCCCTACCTGGTGGAATGAGCTCCCGGGTGATCTGCGGGCCCTGCGGGATTTGTCAGCTTTCCGCAGGGCCTGTAAAACGGAGCTCTTCCACCAGGTCTATGGTTGAGGCTGGGGTCAGCGAATCAGGGACATCGCTCCCCACCTAGGAGTTGGAGTGTACGCTACTCCCCTATCCTTTCCTCTTCACCTCTTAATAATTGGGGGAGGGATGGGATTTTTAGCCGCCATGTTAGTAGATTGATATTTTAATGGGAATTTTAATGGGATTAGTTGTTGTGACCCGCCTCGAGCCTATCGGGAGAGGCGGGAAATAAATCTAATAATAATAATAATAATAATAATAATAATAATAATAATAATAATAATAATAATAAAAATAATAATAAAAAGAGTAAAATTGCTGTGGGAGTAGCCACACAGGGAGTGGAGGGTCCCCCATGTGGAAAGGGGTGTCACTCTGAGTGGCCTTAGAGAGGGGAAAGGAGGGAGGAAAGAGGCTACAGTCCTGATCCGTGGGGAGGAGGCACCTTGTAGGGACCCTGGAAGCACGGGGCCCATAGCATATGCTACATGGATATACTAGCCCTGGTCACAGTTCTGTTAGAGCTGTTTTTGCAGAACAGTTCTGTCAGAGCTCACTAAGCCCCACCTACCTCACAGGGTGTCTGTTGTTGAGAGAGGAAGGGAAAGGGATTGTAAGCCGCTTTGAGACCCCTAGGGATATAAAAACCAACTCCTCCTCTTCTTCTTATACGCTACCAACCAATTTAAATAATCCATAATAGAGGCCGGGGGGTGGGGGTGGTATATGGGACATTCTTCAGGCTAGTGGGAAATTCCCTCAGAGTCTCCTCCCTTTCCCCTCAGCCACCACAGGGAGAAGCAGAACGATAAACAGGGAAAGGGGAGAAACTATGGGAGCTGATAGGAGGCGGGAAAGAGGAAACAATGGGCAAGCAGCAATGAAGCCACAAATGATTCATAGAATCATTGGAAGGGACCTCCTGGGTCATCTAGTCCAACCCCCTGCACTATGCAGGACGCTCCCAACCCTCTCGCTCATCCACTGTCACCTGCCACCCCCTTGAACCTTCACAGAATCAGCCTCTCCGTCAGATGGCTATCCAGCGACTGTCTAAAAATCTCCGAAGATGGAGAACCCACCACCTCCCGAGGAAGCCTATTCCACTGAGAAACCGCTCTGACTGTAAGGAACTTCTGCCGGATGTTTAAACGGAATTTCAAGACAGAAAACAAGCTCACCATTTATCTGCAGAGCGATCTAAATAGTTAAGGCCAGACAACCAATTTTATTGGATTTACATTCCTTTTCAGACTCCCCTACAGCGTAAACAGAAGGTCCGAGTTCAGATCCCCACATTGCTTTGCACCAGCCATTTCTCATTGGCTTAGGCGAGGTTGACTACAGTTACCAACCGACAGCTGTCATCTACGTCAGCCTTTTTTGTCATTGAGAAAATCTTAAACATTCTTCAGGCTTCGAGAAACCCCAGAAGTGGCGCCATCGTGGAGAACGTGGCTGAGAAGCAGAGCTGTGGACACGCCCACATGAGGCCCCTCCCCACCCCCTCCAGGCCCATCATTGGCCATTCTGGGAAGGGGGGGTGGATCAACATGACCATACATGGCCATATCAACTGATAAATATTTAGCAATGTTAGCTCACGCCTTGAATAAATCTTTGTTGGTCTTAAAGGTGCTACCGAACTCTGATTTTATTTAGCAATGTTGTAAAACATATTCAAAATCCATTAATTCCCACCTATTTGGGAGACCCTTCCAGGGCCATCAAGAAACCCCAGAGTTTCACAAAAACCCTGGTTGAGAAAGCCTGCTCTACGTCAACCTTACCTCCAGTTCCGCTAACTCTTCTTCAGTCAGATGACCGCCTTCTACCTTCTCCGCCTCCGAGCTGATCCACAGATCGATCGAGCTCGATAAATTAAGGAGCTTCTCCCACAGGGCCAGGGCTCTTCCCAGATTATCGCTGTAATTCTCCGTCCTCTCGTTGATCTACAAGTGGGTTTGCGGTTTCCGAACACAAAGGAGGCGTGGAGGAGAAAGCAAAACAACAACCTTTAGCAACTTCATACGTCAAGGAAGGCCGAGATGAAACCAGAGAGATAAAAACAAGAAGGGGAGACTCAGACGTAACCGTTGGGAAAAGGCGGCTTCTTACCAACTACGGCTTTGCATATTAGCATACCAAAGACAAACGGAGCGCTCTCCTGCTTCTAAAGACAGGTCTGGCAAGGTGGTTTGGCACCTCCCATTTTCTCCCCTCCCAATTATATGTCCCAACTAGTCTGGGTGGTGAAGAAATCGCCCGGGAGCAGACTCGACCAAGAATCAACATCTCCTATGAGCCATGCTCAGCTTCCAGGGCAAAACAATCTGAACAATGCAAGCCAATATCGCCCACCCGTATATCCCACCCCACCCCTGGGAATTATCCCCTGCCAGACTTCACGTCTGGCATAACGAGAGAAAGCTGTCACATAAGCCTGAAGTCCCAAAGTCGCTCTTTTGAGATCTGCTTTGGATTTGTTTTATTTTTTGATAAATGATGTCTTTTCCTCCTGATACCTCCGTTTGCCGCAGTTAATTTGTCTGAAATGTTACATGCCGACCACAGTCGGTTCCAGTAACGTATAACGAATCAAAGCTCCTTTGACTTGTTTATTTTTCTACATACGTCCAGCCATCTGTCCACGATGACATTAGCCTCGTTCTCAAAGGGGGGCTCCTCAAAGCTCTTCATTTTGTTCAGCTGGAACTGGAGGTTTTTGCTGATCTGGTTTATCCGGTCGATGTCCTCCGAGTGCCTGTTGAACTCCCTCTTAGCCATCTCCACCTGGGGAAACGGGAGAATTTGCAGTGATAAGCAAGCAGATCAGACTGGCCAGGGATTCTGTGGGGGGGGGGTTTGGGGGGGAAGCATCATCTGGGCATGGAATTGGGGTCATTATGGGTAGGCAGGTAGTTGTGCATTTCCTGCATTCTGCAGAGGGGTTGGACTAGATGAACCAGGAGATCCCTTACAACTCTAGGATTAAATGATTCTATTATTCTAACTGTAAAGGTAAAGGTCAAGGTCTCCCCTGTGCAAGCACCGAGGCATGTCTGACCCTTGGGGTGACGCCCTCTAGCGTCTTCATGGCAGACTCAATACGGGGTGGTTTCCCAGTGCCTTCCCCAGTCATTCCCGCACTCATTTTACCGACCTCGGAAGGATGGAAGGCTGAGTCAACCTTGAGCCGGCTGCTGGGATCGAACTCCCAACCCCATGGGCAGGGCTTTCAGGCTGCATGTCTGCTGCCTTACCACTCTTTTATTCTAACTGTATTTGGGGGTAAATCTAAAGGTAAAGGAAGAAACTTCCTGGGGTTTGCTTACAGTGTGGGAGGGGGGCCAAGTATGGGTTTTAATAATCTTTTAATGATGCAGTGTTTTATGTTATTCATTTTAAATACTTTTAAAAAGAAGAATAAAAAGGAGAATCAAACAGATGTGCTTTCCGGTGATTGGGAGGATACTGTTCAAATTAGTTCTGCAGGAAACATTCCAAAAATGACCGTCGTTTTACAAATGCGTACTCCGTCTCTTTTCCTGTGCCCATGTCAGGTCGGTTCCTAGACGTACCTTGTAATTTTGTTAGCCATTCCTCCCTTAATCCAGGAATCTCTCTTCTGCTTTCAGTCATTTTTACAAGGCACAATCAGGCAAAAATAACAGCTCCTTCTCTTTCCTCTTTCCTAATTGGTCCCTTGAAAAAGTTTAGCAGCTGTATCTTTGCAACTAAGGGGAGGTGAACACTTATGGAAAATAAAATCCCATTTTATCTTTCTCAAGAAATGCTGATTGCAGAGATGCCCCAGGCTACTTTTTAAAATTAAGAATGACCTAATGTAATCTATTCTGATAATTTCTGTATCAGACCTTTCATAATTTCATTCTCGGTTCATTTAATCTAGAAAGTTAATTGTAATGTTCTATGTACAGGAAAAGATGATCAGAGAGATGTATTTTTTTCCTTGCCAGCAATATTTGGTCTCCTCCCCCCCCCCTGAGAGGGGGAGCCCAATGCTGTTGGCCAACTCCCACACAATGCCTGAAACATTTCCATAAAAGCAGCAGCTGCTTTTTAAGATTCAAAACTTGGAAAGCGGGACAGTGAAGAAGGCTGACAGCAAGGAAGACAAACAAATGGGTTCCAGATCGAACCAAGCCAGAATTGTCCCTAGAAGATAAAATGACTCAACAGAGGCTTAGTGGACCAGTGGAAAAGACAATAATGCTAGGAAAACAGGGGGGAAAAGAGAAAGATGTAACTTGAGATGGACTGACCCAATAAAGGAGGAGGGGGAGGAGGAGGAGGAAGATGAAGAAGAAGAAGAGGCAGAAGAAGAAAGAGGAAGAAGAAGAAGAAGAAGAAGAAGAAGAAGAAGAAAGAGGAAGAAGAAGAAGAAGAAGAAGAAGAAGAAAGAGGAAGAGGAAGAAAGAGGAAGAAGAAGAAGAAGAAAGAGGAAGAAGAAGAAGAGGAGGAGGAAGAAGAAGAGGAGGAGGAAGAAGAAGAAGAAGAAGAGGAAGAGGAAGAAGAAAGAGGAAGAGGAAGAAGAACAGGAAGAAGAAGAAGAAAGAGGAAGAAGAAGAACAGGAAGAAGAAGAAGAAGAGG
Source organism: Paroedura picta (assembly GCF_049243985.1). NCBI lineage: Eukaryota > Metazoa > Chordata > Lepidosauria > Squamata > Gekkonidae > Paroedura > Paroedura picta. Next base: position 173,814,184 of record NC_135370.1, read on the forward strand.
AAGAGGAAGAGGAAGAAGAAAGAGGAAGAGGAAGAAGAAGAAGAAACAGGAAGAAGAAGAAGAAGAAAGAGGAAGAAGAAGAAGAAAGAGGAAGAGGAAGAAACAGGAAGAAGCAGAAGAAAGAGGAAGAGGAAGAAGAAGAAGAAAGAGGAAGAGGAAGAAGAGGAAGAAGAACAGGAAGAAGAAGAAGAAGAAGAAAGAGGTAGAAGAAGAAAGAGGAAGAAGAAGAAGAAGAAGGAGGAAGAAGAAGAAGAGGAGGAGGAAGAAGAAGAGGAGGAGGAAGAAGAAGAAGAGGAAGAGGAAGAAGAAAGAGGAAGAGGAAGAAGAACAGGAAGAAGAAGAAGAAAGAGGAAGAAGAAGAACAGGAAGAAGAAGAAGAAGAGGAAGAGGAAGAAGAAGAAGAAAGAGGAAGAGGAAGAAGAAGAAGAAGACTGCCCACTGCCGATTATAAGATTACAGCAGTTATATTCTGCTCATAGATCACGGCGGGTAGCCATGTTAGTCTTGCCTGTAGCAGTTGAAAAGAGCAAGGGTCCAGGAGCACCCGAAAGACTAACAAGAGTTGCGGTATGAGCTTTTGTAAGCCACTGCTGTCTGAAGAAGCAAGCAGCGACTCCCGAATTCTCATATTCCGGTCAGGATGTGAACTGCTCCACTCAGTAAGGGGGGAAATTAGAGGGAACATTGCAGCGTCTTCTAAGAGTCAAACTGGAGCAAAAGGACTGCATTGGAATGGGGAAGGGGGCCAAGATCCCTTCCACACACAGAGAAGAATCGGTCCCAGCACTTATTTCACTTTACACACACATAAACACACAGAAAAAAACACAAATCTGCCACTGCATTTACTCAGATCCATCCCTTTCTACATTTTCCCCCTTTTACTACCTCTGGCTTGTCCTTGAGGGGAAACCAAAGGTCGATTTCAAAACTATGCAGTTGGGTGATGCTGTATGACGACTAAATAACGTTGAAATTCTTCAAGGAATGCAAAATTCTTACAGTGCAATCCTCATTAGAGCTGTGCCCTTCTTCACTGGCAGTCTTCAAGCAAAGGTTGGATACACACTTTTCTTGGATGCTTTAGGATGCTCTGGGCTGATCCTGCGTTGAGCAGGGGGTTGGACTAGATGGCCTGTATGGCCCCTTCCAACTCTATGATTCTATGATTCTATGATTCTATGGCCTGTATGGCCCCTTCCAACTCTATGATTCTATGATTCTATGGCCTGTATGGCCCCTTCCAACTCTATGATTCTATGATTCTATGATTCTATGGCCTGTATGGCCCCTTCCAACTCTATGATTCTGTGATTCTATGATTCTATGAAAACCACCAGCATTAACAGATTCAGAAAGGAAGTCCCTCAGGTTAGAACGGCTCCGCTACAGCCTGGAATTCGGCACCACGAACTGATCACTGGGTGTGCCCTAACAGCAGAGAACCGTGCCATCAAATTCGTACACATTGTCAGCGTGTGGCGGCTTCGAACAGGACACTGTGTTTTGTTTCTAGCGGTCTGCTGCAGCCCTACGAAGCGGTTTCTTTGAACCCGGAGGGATGTTTACAAAAAGCTCCCGCAAGACTGCGGGAACGAGGACCCCTAGCGCCCGGAAATTAGACCAACCTCATTTAATGAGGTCTTTGTTTTCCATCAGACAATGAAATCCGTTCTCCCGCGGATGGAGGCAGACGACAGGAAAGTAGGACAAAGGTCTTGCAGGCATTAACAGAGGAGAAGGCGCACGCTCTCCTGCCCTTTGCATGCGGAGAAAATAGCAACAGAATGTTGTAACTTTTGAAAAGAGTTCCAGCCACTCTTCGCAATCACAGGGATTGCAATTTCGTCGTGCACTGCATGATGTTGAGTTTGCACAAGAGGCTCATTGGTACTTTACCACAATACTACTACTAAAGGAATGAGCCTCTTGTGGCACAGGGTGGTAAGGCAGCCGACATGCTGTCTGAAGCTCTGCCCATGAGGCTGGGAGTTCGATCCCAGCAGCCGGCTCAAGGTTGACTCCGCCTTCCATCCTTCTGAGGTCGGTAAAATGAGCACCCAGCTTGCTGGGGGGTAAACGGTAATGACTGGGGAAGGGACTGGCAAACCACCCCGTATTGAGAATGCCATGAAAACGCTGGAGGGCGTCACCCCAAGGGTCAGACATGACCCGGTGCTTGCACAGGGGATACCTTTACCTTTACCGCTAAAGGAAGCATTCATTGATGTGGAACACATCTTCTGGTGTGACCCCCAGGGCACAAATGGGTACAGATTTGACGTCCGTAGCCCTGCCCCAGGGAGCGCGCCAGAAGAGGTCAGGGCATCTGCGAGGCACCACAGCAGGTAGCTGGTTTACATTCGCCTTCCCTTTCCTCTCCACACAACAGACACCCTGTGAGGGAGGTGAGGCTGAGAGAGCCCTGACAGGACTGCTCCATGCAAACAGTTGCAACAGGACTGTGACAAGTCGAAGGACACCCCACTGGCTGTATGTGGAGGAGCGGGGAATCAAACCAAGTTCTCCAGATTAGAGGCCACCACTCTTAACCACTACACCACACGGACTCTCTATTGAAGTGTTAAATAGTAAAACATTAAATTGGAGTTTTAATGTTTTTAAGTTTAAATTTTATCATGCATTAGATAGGTAGGTAGGTAGGTAATAGATGATGGATGGATGTATGGAAGGATGGATAGACCAAGGAAGGAAGGAAGGAAGGAAGGAAGGAAGGAAGGAAGGAAGGAAGGAAGGGAGGGAGGGAGGGAGGGAGGGAGGGAGGGAGGGAGGGAGGAAGGAAGGAAGGAAGGAAGGAAGGAAGGAAGGAAGGAAGGAAGGAAGGAAGGAAGGAGAAAGATGCAGGGTCCAGAATAGTGGAAGGAAGGAAGGAAGGAAGGAAGGAAGGAAGGAAGGAAGGAAGGAAGGAAGGAAGGAAGGAAGGAAGGAAGGAAGGAAGGAAGGAAGGAAGGAAGGAAGGAAGGAAGGAAGGAAGGAAGGATAGATGGATAGATGGATAGATGGATAGATGGATAGATGGATAGATGGATAGATGGATAGATAGATAGATAGATAGATGATAGATAATCTATCCACCCTTCCATCCATCCATCCAATCTTGTAAACCACCCTGAATTTTCAAAGATAGTGGTATATAAATAAATAAATAAATAAATAAATAAATAAATAAATAAAGTTTTGTGGCCAGCTCCAAAGTCTGCATTCCCCCTTAACACACACACACACACCCCATTCGCGTGGAACCACAAACGGACTCCAATGCTAAACGGGAGCTTTTGAACTCACCTTGGCCATTATCCTCTGCAGGTTCTCTTTCCCCATGTAGGAAGTCTGCTGGGACAGGATTCGCTCTTGTTCCTGAGTAATGCTTGCCAGACAGCTTTTGCAGCTGTGGTACTGCTTCAAGAGCTCTATTGTCTGAGCACACTGCTCCTGCCTGTGGAAAGGAGAAAGCAAAAGTAACCAACAATGTCTGGAAGTCTGTCAAAGCCCAGAGGGGTGTCACTTTTTCCAGGGTTGTGCTCACACCACGAATCAAAGTTTCTGGCTTTTACCAGAGAGCCAGTTCATTCACCTGGTTCGCTTATTTATCTTTTTTTTAGGTTGATTTGTACGGCTATGTTTTGTTGTTAGGTGCAAAGTCATGTCCGACCCATCGCGACCCCCTGGACAATGATCCTCCAGGCCTTCCTGCCCTCTACCATTCCCCAGAGTCCATTTAAGTTTGCACCGACTGCTTCAGGGACTCCATCCAGCCGCCTCATTCTCTGTCGTCCCCTTCTTCTTTTGCCCTCGATCGCTCCCAGCATTAGGCTCTTCTCCAGGGAGTCCTTCCTTCTCATGAGGTGGCCAAAGTATTTTGTTTACTAAGTATTTTAAAGCAGTGGTCCCCAACCTTTTTATCACCGGGGACCACTCAACGCCGGGGACCACTCAACGTCTTTTTCTGAGGCCCGGTGGGAGGGGGGGTAGTTTACTCCTCTACTCTCAACCACTGCCCTAACGCTCTCTGATCGCTATGGTAATGTTTAAACATCCCTTCAAAATAAGATACAGACACGCCACAACAATGAACACAAGGAACATTTTATTTTCATGGAAATTTTAACTCCTGACAATGACAAATCAATGGGAACCCTGAGCTTGTTTCTCTGCAACGAGATAGTCCCATCTGGGAGTGATGGGAGACAATGACACCCGAAGTGTGTTGTAAAGGGCCGGGGGGGATGAAGTAAAGGGCCAAGGGGGGGGAGACGTCCTTCGGGGCCCACCTCCAATTAGTCAAAGGACCACATGTGGTCTGCGGCCTACAGGTTGGGGATCGCTATTTTAAAGGACGTGAAGAGTGACAAGGAAGATCCAGGGCCTAGAGACTAGGACCTGCGAGGAAAGTTGAGGGATTTGGGAATGTTCAGCCTGGAGAAGAGGAGGTGGAGAGGGGACATGGTTGTCAGCACATGGGAATTATAGTCCACGGACATCTGGAGAGCCACTGTTAGGCTACCCCTGCTATAGTGCTTCAGAGACAGCCTATTATTTATTTGTTTGTTTATTTGGATTTTTATATTGCCCGTTCTTTGCAGCTCTGGGAGGTTTACACTGAACACTGTATAACTTTACATGGAACAATTATGCAGTCTGTAACATCGTACAACTTCCAATAAAACACTATAACAGTTCAATACATCGTGTAATTTTCAATAATCGTCTTAATACTCTATGGAAACATATATAATATAATAACAACAACAATTAACAGAGGGAAATCTAAGGCATGCAACTCCCCCCCCCCCTCCCCAGCGTATCTCTTCACTTGAAATTGGGCCAAGAACATCCAATTTTTAATGGTAATATGAACATCTTTGGAGATTTACCTACTTCCCAAATTTTGTAGTGAGCATAAATAGCAGGAGAAAGACGGGATAGAAACAGAGTAAAATTAAAACTATGTTTTGAAATTACAAATCCTGCAACAGAAATACTGGATAACCGTCAATTATATGACGAAAATACCGTGACACAGATTCACGTTTTGGAAGCTCTCATTAACTGTGCCTTATATCATTTATTGACTCAGACAGAAGTATAAAAACGGCATCGCCTTTTCTGAGGTAAACTACAAAGACGGGACGAAGGAGGTGGATCACCGCAATAAAGTTACTTCAGAATCTGCTTCCCTGCAGAAAGGTAGCAGGTCAGGGATACAGCTAGATCACAGATTCCCAACTAGGGGTTTGTGGACTTCTGGGGGTCCACAGAAGCTCTAGAGGGGGTCTGCAGCCTTCCACTCCAGTCTTAAAGGGCCACAAGTTAGGGAACTGGCTGCTTCTGTTGCTCTCTCCTCCAAGCGTGAGTTCTCTTATGGTTCCAGGCCCACTCCCTCATTAAACCATGTCCTATTGCCCCCATAATCCTCCTTGAACCTGTCTGTTAGCATAGATGGTGATGTCACTTCCTGTAACATGTAACTTCTGGGGGCGTGGCTGGGAGGTGTGGCCGGCTGATGTCACTTCCGCGGCTTCTGAAAGCCTGAAAGTTAATTTCAGAGGATCCTTCATGGCAAAATGGTTGGGAAAAGGATGAGTTAGACTACGACCCAGTGACCTCACTGGTGTGCTGTCTTCTAAAGCAGTGGTCCCCAACCCCTGGTCCAGAGATCGGTAGCAGTCCGTAGATCAGTCGGTACCAGGCCACGGGTCCTCCTCGTCCTCCTCCCTGGCTGCTGCCTCAGGGGTTGCCCTGCCACTTGCCTTTGGTGCTCTCTAGTGGCCGCCATGGCTGAGGCTCCCCCTCGGCGTGGCACTGCACAGATGCTGCTGGCAGTGCCCCCGAGCGGGCGGTGGGAAGTCAGGGGCACCGGTGGGAAAGCAAGTGGAGCAGGGGCTCAGGCGGCTGCATCCCTCGGCAAAAGACTACCCCCCCTCCCGGGCCTCAGTAAAATCGTCAAGCGTTGACCGGTCCCCGGTGATAAAAATTTGGGGACACTGTTCTAAAGGCAGAATGTTTCTAGCGTGGATTGGAACTGAAGGGAAGGCTTCTCAAAAGATTTCTGAGTCAACTCACAGGTTATGTTTTATAAAGAATCGGGTCTGGGGAATGGCATCTTAAAAGTCTGAAATTGTCCCATAGTGGAATTCTTTCCTCCATTTTGCAGCCCTGTGTGAAGCCAGCTCATTACAAAATATAACATGTCGTTTGATCTCGGGAGGCTGCTTTTTCTGCCTGGCCCCTGGACAACTGCTGCCAACCTGAGCAGGCAATACTCAGCTAGAGGGTCTGACTCAGTCGGCAAGCGTTCACCCAGCATTCTGAAGCAGCAGAGTCCAAGATTCCTCTGAATGTACAGCCCTATTTCAACCAGTATTTCCAAAGAAAGAGAGGGGTTAATGTAGGATCACACCAACTTATGCCTCCTACCTTTCGGCAATAGAGAGCTTCGTCTCTTTCCATAAGGCTTCCATGACCGTCCACCGTTGAGTGACCTCTCCTGCCTCCTTGGACTGGGAAAGCTGGCTGCTCATCTCTTGTAAGGATTTCATTTCCGCCACGTGGCGATTCAGCTTCTGCTTAAGTTCGTTCAGTGATTTCAGCCTGCGTAGAGACCGATAATGAGTGGATGCATCCTAAAAAGACACTGTACAACAATCCGGAGCTGGAAAGTGGTTTTGCGAAACACGTCCAGATACGATACAGTTTCCAAGGGCGCTGTTCATTCACAGATCCCTCGTAACCTTTTCCCCTGTCCCCTCAAGTCCGAACACAGATATAGGAACCACAAAAGGCTGCCATCATAGAATCACAGAATCAAAGAGTTGGAAGGGGCCATACAGGCCATCTAGTCCAACCCCCTGCTCAACGCAGGATCAGCCCTAAGCATCCTAAAGCAGTGGTCCCCAACCTGCGGGCCGCGGCCCGGCGCCGGGCCGCAAAGGCCATGGCGCCGGGCCGCGGCTCCCTCTCCCCGCCCCCCCCCCCCGCAGTAAAAAAATTCCCCGGCCGCAAGCTTGCGCCCCGGGAAGCTACTTACTGCGGGAGGGCGGGGAGAGGGAATCAGGGCCAGGCCGCGCCCGCGCGGCCCGATCCGCGGGCACGGCCCGCGGTGCGGCGTGATCTGCGGGCGCAGCCGGGCGCAGCTCGCGGGTGCGGCCGGCGGGCGCGGCTCGCGGGTGCGGCCGGTGGGCGCGGGCGGGCGCGGCTCGCGGGTGCGGCCGGCGGGCGCGGGCGGGCGCGGCTCGCGGGTGCGGGCGGGCGCGGGCGGGCGCGGCTCGCGGGTGCGGCCGGGCGCGGCTCGCGGGCGCGGCCGGCGGGCGTGGCCCGAAGCGTGGGCGCGGCCCGCGCGGGCGCGGTCCCTGCGGCCGCGGCCCGATGCCCTGCCGGTCCCCAGCCTAAAAAAGGTTGGGGACCACTGTCCTAAAGCATCCAAGAAAAGTGTGTATCCAACCTTTGCTTGAAGACGGCCAGTGAGGGGGAGCTCACCACCTCCTTAGGCAGCCTATTCCACTGCTGAACTACTCTGACTGTGAAAAACTTTTTCCTGATATCTAGCCTATATCGTTGTACTTGAAGTTTAAACCCATTACTGCGCGTCCTTTCCTCTGCAGCCAATGGGAACAGCATCCTGCCCTCCTCCAAGTGACAACCTTTCAGATACTTAAAGAGGGCTATCATGTCCCCTCTCAACCTCCTTTTCTCCAGGCTGAACATTCCCAAGGGAAACGTCTGTAGGCCTAATGAGAGCGTACCACAGTTTCTAGAATCAGAGAATAACAGAGTTGCAAGGGTTCTCCTGGGTCATCTAGTCCAACCCCCTGCGCTATACAGGACATCTTGCTACTAACTGTTCATAGCTTTACAGTGACACCTCCTGGTCACCTGCATGCAGCATTTTAATTCTTGCCTAATTCAGCAAGAACAAGTTGCAAACATAACTCACACCAAGGCATGAGGTACAATAATGATTTTGGCAAGCCAGCATGGTGTAGACGCCAAGATTGGCAGACTCTAATCTGGAGAGCCAGGTTTCATTCCCCACCCCTCTCCCACATGCTGCCAGCTGGGTCACTTTGGGTTAGTCGCAGTCCTGATAGAGCTATTCTCACAGAGCCATCCAGTCAGAGTTCTCTCAGCCCCACCTCCCCCACAGGGTGTCTGTTGTGGGGAGAGGAAAGGAAAGGTGATTGTGAGCCACCTTGAGACTCCTTCGGGTAAAGAAAAGCGGCATATAAGAACCAACTCTTCTCCTTCTTCAGTAATCTCAGGGCTCTCTCAGCCTCCCCTCCCTCACAGGGTGTCTGTTGTGGGGAGAGGAAAGGGAAGGTGATTGTCAGACGCTTTGAGACTCCTTCGGGTAGAGAAAAGCAGGGTATCAAAACCAACTCTTCTTCTAAAAATGGCCTTTCAGAGCCTGATAAACAAATCCATTAACAGTCCTTAAAATCAGTCATTATCAGATTGTAATCCGTGACTTCTTCGGGTGGTAAAAAAATCAATAGTCATCATCAATAAATCCCATAAATAGCCATTGTGCTCACAGGGAAATGGGTAACACGCATGTGCGCGTACACACACACACACTCACCTTTGCTGAATAGCAGGGATCGTCGGCTCCCTCAAGCCGATTTTACCAATCTTATCATGTATATCTTGAAGGTTTTTAAGGAGCTCGCTAGTCCTGAGGGCGAATTCCGCCTGTGCTTCAGAGCCCTGGCCGACTCGGTGCTTTGCCCCAGAGCCAACGGCACGGTTTTCCTTGCCCTGCAACGTTGCGCCAAGCATCTCGCTGCACGTCGTTTTCCCGCCCTCAGCATCTTCCAAACAGATCTCGGCTCTCCTGAGCTGCTCATCCAGCAATTTCGCCTCTGCCCCCAGGGCATCTCCCCTGGCTACCTTTTCCTGCAGGGCCTCAGGCACAGGGGCATCCTCGGGACCGTCTGCCGACCGCCTCAGGTCTCTCAGGGACGCCAGGAACAGGTCCAGGTCTCGCAGGGTCCTTCCAACGGCCTCCGTCTTGTCGCCCAGCCCTTCGAAACGCTCTTTGTATTTAACCACCATCACGCACGCCGCTTGCCGATCGACGGGGTCGAGTCTCCCTCCGGAGGGGCAGCCTTGCTCCAGTCTGCTGCACTGATCCAGACAACTGGCAACAGAAGCCTGCATTTCCTGAAAGAAGAAGAAGCGTCGGCATTTATACCCCGCTTTTGACTGCCTGAAGGAGCCTGAAAGTGGCTGACGATCGCCTTCCCGTCCTCTCCCCACAACAGACACTCTGTGAGGTAGCTGGGGCTGAGAGAGCTCTGACAGGACTGCTCTGTGAGAACAGTACTATCAGGACTGTGACTAGCCCAAAGTGACCCAGTTGGATGCTCTGTGAGAGCAGCACTGTCAGGACTGTGACTAGCCCAAAGTGACCCGGATGGATGCTCTGTGAGAACAGAACTAGCAGGACTATGACTAGCCCAAGGTCACCCAGGACTGAAACACAGAGTTGTGTGTGTGGGAAAGCGGCAAATGGAAGGACAAACCTATGTGGGGTTATTCCAATGAAAGGAACATGAAATAACCGGGTTTAGACTGGAGTGACTGGGTTGCGTTGTTAGATGCACTTTTGTCAGGAAGGTGGGTGTTAAGAAGAGTTGGTTTTTATACCCTGCTTTTCACTACCCGAAGGAATCTCAAAGCAGACTACAATCTTCCTCTCCCCACCACAGACACCCTGTGAGGTAGGTGAGGCTGAGAGAGCTCTGACAGGACTGCTCCGTGGGAACAGATCTAACAGAATTGTGAGACGGCTTGGTGTAGTGGTTAGGAGTGTGGACTTGTAATCTGGCAAACCGGGTTTGATTCCCCACTCCCCCACATGCAGCCAGCTGGGTGAGGGAGAAAACCAGTCCCTCCTATTACGCCTGGAAAGGAGGGCTGGGCCTGTAGCTAAGTAGCAGGTTTCATGCTTTCTGTTCAGGGGGTTAATCCCCTGAACAATGGGATTTCAGTGTTGCATATGTTGGAATATGCAACATTTAGTGACTGACTGATTTTTATAATTTCATTTATATACCGCCCCCTCCCTGGAAGCAGGCTCACGGCAGTTCATAGAATCCTAACACTGGAAGGGACCTCCAGGGTCATCTAGTCCAGGGGTAGTCAACCTGTGGTCCTCCAAATGTCCATGGACTACAATTCCCATGAGCCCCTGCCAGCGTTTGCTGGCAGGGGCTCATGGGAATTGTAGTCCATGGACATCTGGAGGAACACAGGTTGGCTACCCCTGACCAATGCAGGAAATTCACAACAACCTGCCTACCTACAGTCACCCCAATTCCATGCCCAGATAATCCCCCCCCCAAAAAAAACCTCCAGAATAATTTGCCAGTCTGGCCTGAAAGAAATTTGCTTCCAGACCCCAAATCGGTGATTGGCATTTCCCTGGGCATGCAAGAAAGGGCCACAGCTAGGAGTTGGCTGTGGATATCTAGCCCATATCGTTGGGCTTTTCCCCAAGGATCTTTTCCCCAAGGCCGAGCAAAAGATCAGGAGATGCCCAGGGCTAAAGGACAGAGACGTTGACAAAGAAACACAAACCTTCAGTTGTTTGGTGGTGAGATCGCTGTCGGTCACCGTGCACTGCTGCACGCTTCTTCTGCAGAGCTGCTTGTCCAAGCCGCAGAGGAACGCCCACCCGTTTTCCATCGGCAAGACAAAGGCCCAAGCAGCCTTCAAAGACTCCATCCTAAAAGACAGGAAGAGAAGTCTCAGTGGGGAAGGAATCGTTCCACCTGGGCTCCCGGAGGTAAGTAGCTGCACTCGTGCGGATTCTGTGATTCTATGGCAGCCTGTGCGGAGTGGCAGTCACAGTGTTGAAATAGGATCTGGGAGGCCCAGGTTCGAATCCTCACTCTGCCACATAAGTTCACTGAGTGGTCTTGGGTCAATCACACACCTTCGGCCTCATCTCCCTCGCAGGATTGTTGTGAGATCATGATGGAAGAGAAGACAGTGAGGGATGCTGAAAAGAGCCCCAGGGAGGGCGTATCTTAGACTAGTGCTCACCCAGCTGCACTGGTTCCAGACTGGAGAGCAAATCAGAATCCTAAAGTGGGAAGGGGCTATCCAGGCCAATCCACTGTTCAATGCAGGATCAGCCTCAAGCATCCAGGAAAAGGATTTCTCCAGCCGCTGCCTGAAGATGGCTAGTGATGGGGAGCTCCCAACCTCCTTAGGCAGCCCCTTCCACTGCTGATCTACTCTGACTTGTACATTCAAGGCCCTAAACAGTCTGGGACTCCTGTATCTTCGGGACCACCTCCTCTTCTATATCCCCCAAAGAACGTTAAGATCAGGCAGTCTAAATCTGCTCAGGGTCCCTAGTCCCAAAGCTATAAGAACTGGCCGGGTGGAACGCTCTGCCTGAAGAGATCAGGACACAGAGGACAAGGTCTTCTGGCCAACCAGTTCTTATGAAGCCGAGGCCTTCATAAGAACATCAGACGAGCCCCGCCTAATCCAACCAAGGGTCCATCCAGTCCAGCCTCCTGTCTCACACAGGGGCCAGCCAGTTCCTCTGGAGGGCCAACAACAGGGCAGAGGCCGAGGCCTTCCTAAGAACATCAGGAGAGCCCTGCTGGGTCAGACCAGGGGTCCATCCAGTCCAGCCTCCTGTCTCACACAGGGGCCAGCCAGTTCCTCTGGAGGGCCAGCAACAGGGCAGAGAGGCCGAGGCCTTCCTCAGGACATCAGGAGAGCCCTGCTGGGTCAGACCAGGGGTCCATCCAGTCCAGCCTCCTGTCTCACACAGGGGCCAGCCAGTTCCTCTGGAGGGCCAGCAACAGGGCAGAGAGGCCCAGGCCTTCCTAAGGACATCAGGAGAGCCCTGCTGGGTCAAACCAGTGGTCCACCTAGTCCAGCATCCTGCCTCACACAGGGGCCAACAGGTCTGCTGGAGGTCCAACAACAGGGTACAGAGGCCGAGACCTTCCCCTGACGTTGCCTCCTGCCCCTAGGATGCACAGGTTTACCACCACTTGTTGGAGTAAGCGGGAAAGAATCAGAGTGTGGCTGAGCGTAGTCCTCTCCCCGCCCATCTCCTCTAGTCTGGCCCCCAGGCCCAGGCATACCACAGCGCACTAACCAGTGTTTGGCACGCCTAGCCAAGACATGCCTCAGCATATGTACATCCAGCCCAATCCGCCCCAGCGCAAGGGTTGTACCGTTCGCTCAGAGCAATCTGGAGCTTGTTCCATTCCCGGAGCAGTTCTTCTCGCGACGTTTCCGTGTCCGCGTATTCTTCCGTCTCCGTTTCAAGCCTCAAAGCCGTCGCTTCAAAGTGCTTCCACAAAGAATCGCCTTTGCTCTCTAAAGTCTACAAAAGCGGGGTTGGGGATAAATATTTTATCGGCCTGAAACACGGCAGCTTTTCTGATGGAGCGTCCATAGGTTTCTCACTATATACTGAAAAAGCATTGCAATGCCTCCCATAGGGCTAAGTTGTATGTTACTTGGGGGATGTGTGATTAGATTGCCGGCATGGAGGAGGGCATTTCGAGGGGGGGGGGAGCACTACCACCGAGAAAGCCCTGCCTCTAGTTGCCGAGACCTCACCTCCACAGAAGGGGGGCATAGACGGCAGGGCTTAAGAAGAGGATCTTACCTGACCAGCTGTTTTGTGATCATGCACAACATGGCACCTGAAACAGGCGTCCAGGAGACAATGTTAACTGGTAACGGAGCACACAGGGGACTCACCTGGATGGCTCAGGCTGGTCTGATCTTGTCAGGTCTCAGACGTTAAGCAGGGTTGGCCCTGGTTAGCATTCAATTCAATTAAGTTCTATGTGTGTTTATCGTATGAAGTGCTCAGTTTGAATTTTACCACTGAGGAAGACGTATAGCCGAAACATGTTTGGTGCCTATTATTATGATATCACTTGCTTTTTCTTCTTTTTCGTCTCAGCTTTCTAGGTTATCTACCTACCATATGGCAAATTGCGCCATATGAGAGACAGCCACCCAATGGGCGTCTCTGATCAGTCCATACACTGTGGCAAACAATGGCTGGCTACAGTCACTGCTCTATCTCCAAACGTTGCAGTGCCATGGAGACAGGGAGTAAGCTAAGAAGCCAATTGCTGCAAGGATGGAAGAGAGAGGCATGCTCTAAGTCAGGGGCAGTCAACCTGCGGTCCTCCAGATGTCCATGGACTACAATTCCCATGAGCCCCTGCCAGCAAACGCTGGCTCATGGGAATTGTAGTCCATGGACATCTGGAGAACCACAGGTTGACTACCCCTGCTCTAAGCCACAGTTTGCCTGTTGCTTCTTTTGAAACTCAAACCATGGTTTGGATTTTAAACTCCGCCCAGAGCCAACTGCGGTTTAGTGTAACAGCTCAACCAAGCCAACTAGTGGCCTTGAGAATGCCAGCCAGTGTCATAGTCTAAAGCAGGGATTCTCACCCAGGGTCCATGGGCCCCTGTGGGTCCACGGAAGTTCTGAAGGGGGCCCATGGGCCCCTGTGGGTCCACGGAAGTTCTGAAGGGGGCCCATGGGAGCTCTGAAGTGGAGCGGTATGGGGGAGGAGTGTCTGGGCAGTCTTCTCAGCTCCTAATCTTCCTTCTGGCCTTCATGCGGTAGAACTGCCATAGTAGTAGTGAAGGTGGGAAGCAAAAGAAGAGGCTAAGAGGTAAGAGGAAGCAAAAGAAGGGCTAAGGGTGTGGGTAGTGATGTCACTTCTGAGGACATGGCGGGGGATGTGGCCAGCTGACATCACTTCCAAGGCTCCTTGAAATCTGAAAAACTATTTCAGGACCTTCTCCCTGGTCAAAAAGTTTTAAAAGGCCCCCCTAAAGACAAGTGAAGAAAGAGATTCAGATAGTACCTGTAGCTCATCCAGCTTGTTCTGAAAGCAGGATGTGTCTTTCACATCATCAGTAAAACCAGAGGCGACCCTCTCTCTGATGGTGCGGAGGTGGACCTTCAGATCGCTTCTTGCTAAGTCACAGCTGGGAGAAAGTAGGGAATTTACTCATTGTTACCCTTAAGGTACAGAGAGAACCACTTACCAAAGACTGGACTGTTGAACGCATAGGGTCAAAGGAAACACAGCAGCCTACTTGCAGCTACTGTGAGGACAGGGCTGTCAATTTGGCTTGCCATGAGCGCCCAGCTCCTGACTGGGCCCACTGGCAGCAGGGAGAGGTTATCTTATCAAGTGCTGAAATGACTGGACCATTCCCAGTGGCTATTTCAGCATTTGCAAAGGAGGAAAACAAGAGTGCTTGCCATTTTTAATGTGACTTACTCATGGCTGTTATGGGGATGCCATTATGTCTAGTTCGGCCATAAGACCCTAAACAAATTGAATCCCTATTTCAGAGAGTAAGGCACCATCAAGGAAGCCCTATAGCTATTGCAGAGCTACATCATATTCAATACTTTCCTTCCTTCCTTCCTTCCTTCCTTCCTTCCCTTCCTTCCTTCCTTCCTTCCTTCCTACCTTCCTTCCTTCCTACCTTCCTTCCTTCCTTCCTTCCTTCCTACCTTCCTTCCTTCCTTCCCTTCCTTCCTTCCTACCTTCCTTCCTTCCTACCTTCCTTTCTTCCTTCCTTCCTTCCTTCCTTCCTTCCTTCCTACCTTCCTTTCTTTCTTCCTTCCTTCCTTCCTTCCTTCCTTCCTTCCTTCCTACCTTCCTTTCTTCCTTCCTTCCTTCCTTCCTTCCTTCCTTCCTTCCTTCCTTCCTTCCTTCCTACCTTCCTTCCTTCCTTCCTTCCCTTCCACTATTCTGGACCTTGCATCTTCCTTCCTTCCTTCCTTCCTTCCTTCCTTCCTTCCTTCCTTCCTTCCTTCCTTCCTCTCTCATACGCCACCTCTGCAGCCCAAGAGAAAAGAGCAGTTCACAACAGTTTAGGGAATCTATATTAACCATTTAATTTTCAAAAATTATCTTGGACAGAATCAGCTAGCTGAAAGAAGAAGAAGAAGAAGAAGAAGTAGTAAAGGTTATTCTTCCTTTAGATTAATTTCTGATGTGGAAGCAGGAAGTCCAACCAAACCAAGGCTGTGCTCTACTGAATAGGAAATAGCAGACAAATTACATTTCCAAATCAATAATACAAATCAATGGCTCAGCACTGAAAAGCACCTCTCTTTTAATAGCTTTACGGGCACGTTTTCATCTTGTCCGGGCTTCTCGGCATCGTGTCTTCCATTTTGAAACGTCACTTCTGCCTCCAAACTAGTATCAGCAACATCTCCGGAGTCCTGGGCAAAACATCACCATTCGTTTAGATGCATGGACTCAATCCATAAAGAAAGCTGCGCCCACAATACCACCAGAGTTTCCTGATTCTCCATGTGAAAAAAGACCAACATAAGACCAGATGTTTCCACTTAAAAATATAAGCAAGAGATCTGAAGCAAGTTTCTGCTGTACACTTATTTTGTCCCCTTTCAGAGATACCCTATATCAGGGGTAGTCAAACTGCGGCCCTCCAGGTGTCCATGGACTTCGCTGGCAGGGGCTCATGGGAATTGTAGTCCATGGACATCTGGAGGGCCAGAGTTTGACTACCCCTGCCCTATATGCTGAGAACATGCTGTTGTCCCCATTAAGTTTCATGGAGAGGAAAGCTCAGATACCGATTCCGCACCAGCGGTCCTGTTCTGGGTCGCCGCTGGGGCATTGTGTTGGAGCAGTCTGCTCTGCCACTTTCTGTGACCTAACGGAGAACCTATTTCCGCAGTGCACACTGTCTGCACTGGATTACTGCGTCCCCACAACGCAGCTGGAAGATGGGGCTCTTTAAAAATTATTTGTACAAATTAATGCAAATAAAAACAATATGCCCCATTTGGCCCCATTCGATGCCACCAAGCACCATAGAGCTGACTGGGGCATTTATTGTCCCTTCTGGGACGCCATAGGAGGTGGAGGAGCTGGGCCTAGAAGGCCCAACTCTTCCCCGTCCACGACTGAGGATGGGATGGAACGGCACTGACATCATGTGGCTGTGGGGATTAGCCCACTATGATACAGACATCAGCCCGACCCAGCGTGAGCAACCATGACAGGCCAAGGGTTTCATTTTAGGAGGATCACTTCAGGGCTTGCTTTGCAATCTTCATGCTATCTATGAGATAGATTTAGGTGGGTCGCCATGTTGGTCTCCAGCAATAGAACAAAGGCTTGAAGCAAACGGAACCAGCGGTGCTTTTAAGACCAGCACGGTTGCATTCTGGGTATAAGGTTTGGTGCATGGGCATGCTTGTATCTGAAGAAGCGTGCAAGCACAGGAACGTTTATGCCCAGAATTAAACTGCATTGGTCTCAAAAGTGGCGCTAGGACTCAAGCTTCGCTCATTAAATTGCTGCTTCATTTTCATTTAAAATGTAATTTGATTTCCATTATATTGTACAATTGAGGGATTTCATGCGTGTTGTATTTTATTGGTTTTATATTGTGAACCACCCCGAGACGATTTGTCCTGTATAGAAATTTAAATATAAATAAATTAAATAAATAAATTTAAAATGCTAAATTTTTAAATACATTTTAATCAATTGTTACATGTAAATGTTTTATGTTATTATATCATGTTTTAAGATGATGGACACTGCCCTGAGCTGGCTTGCTGGGAAGGTAGTATAGAACTGTAATAAATAAATAAATAAATTTAATGTGATCAAAATAATAAGAGTTGGTTCTTATATGCCACTTTTCTCTACCCAAAGGAGTCTCAAAGCATTTAAAATACATTTTAATCAATTGTTACATGTAAATGTTTTATGTTATTATATCATGTTTATCATGAGCTGGCTTGCTGGGAAGGTAGTATAGAACTGTAATAAATAAATAAATAAATTTAATGTGATCAAAATAATAAGAGTTGGTTCTTATATGCCACTTTTCTCTACCCAAAGGAGTCTCAAAGCGGCTGACATTCACCTTCCCTTTCCTCTCCCCACAACAGACACCCTGTGAGGGAGGTGAGGCTGAGAGAGCCCTGATATTACTGAAGAAGAAGAAGAGTTGGTTCTTATATGCTGCTTTTCCCTACCCGAAGGAGGCTCAAAGCGGCTTACAGTCGCCTTCCCTTTCCTCTCCCCACAACAGACACCCTGTGAGGTGGGTGAGGCTGAGAGAGCCCTGATATCACTGCCCGGTCAGAACAGTTTTATCAGTGCTGTGTTGAGCCCAAGGTCACCCAGCTGGCTGCATGTGGGGGAGTGCAGAATCGAACCCAGCATGCCAGATTAGAAGTCCGCGCTCCTAACCACGACACCAAACTGTGGCTGGCATCTTCAGAGGTAGAATACGGCACGGCAAGACAGGAATCTCTCCATGCCAAGGTGTGGAGTGCCTGTGAACAGCTGCTGTTTTTTAAAATTTACTCTTGGGTGTTATGTGTGTGTAACACGTTACATTCCTGTTTATTTGGGAGTCTCCCAGGAGATGGACTCGAACTGGGAGCCAAGGTTGAGAGAGCCCTGATGTTACTGAAGAAGAAGAAGAGTTGGTTCTTATATGCCACTTTTCTCTACCCAAAAGGAGTCTCAAAGCAGCTTACATTCTCCTTCCCTTTCCTCTCCCCACAACAAACACCCTGTGAAGTGGGTGAGGCTAATATTACTGAAGAAGAAGAAGAGTTGGTTCTTATATGCCGCTTTTCTCTATCCGAAGGAGGCTCAAAGCGGCTTACATTTGCCTTCCCTTTCCTCTCCCCACAACAGACACCCTCTGAGGGAGGGGAGGCTGAGAGAGCCCTGAGATTACTGAAGAAGAACCAAGAAGAAGTTGGTTCTTCTATGCCGCTTTTCTCTACCTGAAGGAGTCTCAAAGCGGCTTGTAATCGCCTTCCCTTTCCTCTCCCTACAACAGACCCCCTGTGAGGGAGATGAGGCTGAGAGAGCCCTGAGATTACTGAAGAAGAAGAAGAGTTGGTTCTTATATGCCACTTTTCTCTACCCGAAGGAGTCTCAAAGTGGCTTACATTTGCCTTCCCTTTCCTCTCCCCTCAACAGACACCCTGTGAGGGAGATGAGGCTGAGAGAGCCCTGAGATTACTGAAGAAGAGTTGGTTCATATATGCCGCTTTTCTTTACCTGAAGGAGGCTCAAAGCAGCTTTCATTTGCCTTCCCTTTCCTCTCCCCACAACAGAAGACCTGTGAGGAAAGCAAGGCTGAGAGAGCAGGTTTTTTCCTGCATGGTGCAGACACAGATGCAGGCCAAGAGCTGCATGCCTTAAGTGTGACCTGCATTCTTGCAGTCTGCAGGGGTTTGGACTAGATGACCCTGGATGTCCCTTCCAGCTCTATGATTCTATGACCTATCAGCATGCTCTAAAGTCCTTACCTTGACAGCAGACAGCCTATCATGGGAACTCCAAGAAGATGCCTTTTCTCCATTGGCAGAGGAAAGCGATGAGCCGCTGCATTTTTAAAAAGAAATAACGTCAGCCAGCAACAGCATGGCAAAAAACACCCAAAGTATTCATTGAAAGTATTCTTTTTATTTTTTTATTCTTAAAAAGATGGAAACAGGGCACAAAATGAGCAGCAGTGAGCCATTATAATTATGCTTAGAATTTGCATAGGTAGTCTAAAGCAGTGGTCCCCAACCTGCGGGCCGTGGCCCGGCGCCGGGCCGCAAAGGCCATGGTGCCGGGCCGCGGCTCCCTCTCCCGGCCCCCCCCCTCAGTAAAAAACTTCCCAGGCGCGGCCCGGGAAGCTACTTACTGCGGGAGGCGGGGAGAGGGAATCAGGGCCGGGCCGCGCCCGGCGCTGCCCGATCCACGGGTGCGGCCCGCGGGCGCGGCCGGGTGCGGCTCGCGGGCGCGGCCCGATCCGCGGGTGCGGCCCGTGGGTGCGGCCCGTGGGTGTGGCCGGGCGTGGCCTGCGGGCGCGGCCCAAAGCGTGGGCGTGGCCCGCGCGGCCGCGGGCCCTGCGGGCGCAGCACGATACCCTGCCGGTCCCCAGCCTAAAAAAGGTTGGGGACCACTGGTCTAAAGCAAATTCAGAAAAGGAATAGTGATTAGATAACTACAGTATTTGCTGGCGTATAAGACTACTTTCCCCCCCTGAAAAACATGCCTCCAATACGCCGGGTGCACTTCAGTTGGGATAGACACAGCTGCCCATAGTGGCCCGTAGTACTGTACTGTAATGTAACAAACTCTATATTTTGAGTGGAAATGTTGGGGGGTCGTCTTATACGCCCAGTCGTCTTATGCGCCGGCAAATACGGTATATCATAAACCAAAAATAAGAAATAAGAGTTATTTCTCCCCAATGCTCCCTTCATTAGACTTTTGGGGGCATTGTCTAGAGTCAGGCTTTCTCAGCTAGGGTTGATGGCCCTGGAAGGGTTTCCCGATTGGGTGTTAGTTAATACATTTTTAATATATTTTATAAATTTATTAAAACACATATGGTCATGTCAAATCCTCTCTCTCTCTCTCTCTCTCTCTCTCTCTCTCTCTCTCTCTCTCCCCCCCTCCCAATAGTCCATGATGGGGGTGGGAAGGGGAGGGGGCCCAGGTAGGCGTGTCCACAGCTCTGCTTTCCAACCATATTCAGCACCAGGGGTAGTCAACCTGTGGTCCTCCAGATGTTCATGGACTACAATTCCCATGAGCCCCTGCCAGCATTCTCTGGCAGGGGCTCATGGGAGTTGTAGTCAACGAACATCTGGAGGACCCCAGGTTGACTATCCGTGTTCTGCACAATCGTGCCACTTCTGGGGTTTCTCAAAGCCTGAAGAATGTTTGAAGGATTTCTCAATGATTAAAAAGTTGAGAAAGGCTGGTTTACAGATGGCTAGGGCTGATCCTGCGTTGAGCAGGGGGTTGGACTAGATGGCCTGTATGGCCCCTTCCAACTCTGTGATTCTATGAGAACCCACCACCTCCTGAGGAAGCCTGTTCCACTGAGGAACCGCTTTAACTGTCAGGAACTCCTTCCGGATGTTTAGATGGAATTTCTTTTGAATTAATTTCATCCCATTGGTTCTGGTCTGTCCCTCTGGGGCAAGAGAGAACAATACTGCGGCATCCTCCATATGGCACCAGGAAACCTTAAGCATGCCAAGCAGGTACTCTGTTCCAGAACCACAGCCCCTCCACAAAGGCATGATGAGATAAAAAATGAGGCAGCATCCACCTCCACCTCTCAGAGAATCCCTATAAATCACTTCACGCTTGCCCAATGAAAATACCCACTCTCTCGCTGACGAATGGCCACCCCTAGGCAGAGAGGCCAGAGCCCCATAGACAGCTGATGCCCGCCGAAGGAGATCTTCTTTCTTTCCTTCGTATTCCGCCACCGGCACCTTCATTTGGGGCTGAAATTCCTCCTCGGCCATTTTCTCGCTCAGGGTTTTCAGGACCTGCAAGCTGGTGTTCAGTTCTCCCAGGCTGCCACTCTCCGAAAAGATGGCCTAGGCAGACACAGGGATACACACAGAGAGTCCGGTAACTGAGCACGGCCAGAATCTCCAGTCGTGCCAAAGAATTCTCACTGCAGGGTCCTCAACAAATATTTAAGCCATCCGCCTAGGATTGATACGTCTATGTCTTCTCACCATATATGGCATGTGTGCAATATAGCAGGTCTGCATCAACCCCTGGTCTGCGGCCTGCTACTGGGCTCCGCGCATGCGCGTTTTCACCACCAGGGGCACTAACGCACACGCACAGCACCTGGACCGCCGGCTCTTCCCCACCCACGGAGGCGGTCCTCAACCATAAAAAGGTTGGGGACCGCTGAAATATAGGACCGGAACCAAAGCAACCCAACTGGTAACCGTTAGGACCTACAAAAGCTGAATGTCTGTATTGTTGTTAAAATTACATTAATTTTATTGAACACAATTTTTTAAAAAACACTATAGTCATTAAAAACAGAGGTCCAGCCCATAGGCTGCTGCAAACCAGTACGCTATGCACGATGGGAACCAAAAGACCAATATGTTTCGGCCCTTGTAGGGCCTTCTTTAAAGGTCTGGCTTTAACATACCCCAGTTTTTAACACGTATAAAATATGTACAGCAGCCAATAAGAGCTCCAAAGTAAGAGCTGGAAAGTATCAGAGTCACTTAATGAAAGAAGACGTCTAGTTTTCAGTCATTAGCTTTCTTCCAAAGGCTGCCCAACATTTTCAAAGGTGTGTTTCCTTATTAGTGCATATATTGCAATGAGTGAAGTTGGTATTTTGGTTTGCATAGTGCATAGGATACTGGTTTGCAATACCCTATGGGCTGGATATATGCTTTGAATG
The DNA here is from genome assembly GCF_049243985.1 of Paroedura picta. Lineage (NCBI taxonomy): Eukaryota > Metazoa > Chordata > Lepidosauria > Squamata > Gekkonidae > Paroedura > Paroedura picta. The sequence continues at coordinate 173,835,472 of NC_135370.1, forward strand.
CCTATAGCTGTTGGTTTTTTATTTTGCAAAATAGAATAGAATAGTAATAGAATTTTAACAACTATACAGGCGTTCAACCTTTGTAGGTCCACTGCTACCATTTGAGTTTTTTTGGTTCCAGTTCTAGTCCGTCCCCCCTTTTGGTTTTTATGTGTGCGATAGCCAGGAGATCCCGAGATTGTCTGGCTGCCAGGCAAGGGACATTCGAAGGTGGTTTGCCACTGCCTATCCCTGCCTCAGGACCCTGGTCTTCCTTGGAGGCCGACCCTGCTTAGCTTCCTGGATTATTATTATTATACTAGAGGCAAAGTCCATTGTATGCGGAAATACAATGGGCGCTAGCCTTTCCCCAGAGCACGGCTGGCGGGGGCTCCCTTGGCCGGCGGCCTGATGCGGCAAGAGGCCGCCGGCAAGGGAGCAACAGCGAGCTGAGCTCTGCGTGGCTCCCAGTTGCTCCCTTGTCGGCAGGGTGGGAATCGGCCGGCCCAATCGGCAGGCGCTTCGCGCCTTCCGATTGGCCCGGCCCATGGTCTGTCCGGAGGAAGGGGCCAATCGGCACCCTTCCTCATCCCGGACAGAGCCCGCCCTAACTCCTCCCCCTAAGCCCTTACAGCTTTATTCAGTCTGTGTAAAGATTATTATTATTATTAGACGTTTATTATTTTATTACACTTTTAGATCGCCTCTCGCCCAGATTGGGCTCTAGGAGGTTTACAACGTAATTAAAAATGCCCAAACGGTGTTTTTTCATCTACACCAAGCACTGCTACTAGCGCCCTACCTGTCCTCTGATCATCTGGCCACAGTGATCCATGCAACGGTCACTTCCAGGTTAGACTACTGTAACTCGCTCTACGTGGGCCTACCCTTGGCTTTGACCTGGAAATTACAGCTGGTACAAAATGCGGCTGCGAAGGTCCCCACTGGCACATCTTGGAGGGCCCACATCCAGCCAGTGCTACGTCATCTACACAACATACTCCGTGCAGTCACACTCACAGACAGTATACTGGCTTCACATACTACCTCATGTTCCTTTACAAGTCCTTTGGTTTTCCCAGCATTGAGCAGTTTCTTCTCTTTATTTAATTGCTTGTTGAGCTTCGAAAAAATCTTACTCAACTTCCCCTTTTCAATTTCCATTTTTAATTGGATGTACGATACAATCTCACGATGAACCGCCTGCAAAATCACGGAAAATACCGTCAGGGGTGTATGGTGATGAATGAAATGTAGCTTGAGAAGATTCCACAGGCGATGGTGACTCCACGTTCAAAAGCAGTTGACCACTGAACACCAGCACAGGGAGGCAACCTGGGGAAACCATCTCCAAAAGATGCCTTGGAAATCCCTGGTCTAGTAGTTTCTAACCACACCAGACCACATATTTCTCCTTTCTTCACAGCTAATTCCCTTTCTGACTTGGGTAGGAAAATTCCTTCTCCCTAGAAGATCCATCCCCTTTCCTTGGCCCAAATGGGAGTCTTTGCCTCCCTCCCAAACTTCCTTGTCAACTTTCCCCCAGTTCTCCAACTCTATTAAACTGCTAAGGCTGAAATCAAACTGTCAGTACTCAACTCAATCAAGGCAGAAATCTGACCAACTCTCTCCTCAGCATGCAGCTCTCAAGTCTTTCTCTGCTTAGCAAATGCTAACCAATCAGATTGCTTGGAGCAGCCTGTCACTGAAGGCTCTCTAGCTCCGTGAAGAATTAACCCTGCACAGTTCTTCACCTGTTTGGACAGTACTTCTAGATTTTTTAGAAATGCAGCCTGTCACACCAGCATTTTATCTACACAACAACTTTGTAAGGCAACTAATATGGAGATTGATTCCCAACTCCTCCACATGCAGACAGTTGGGTGACCTTGGATTGGTACAGTACTCTTAGAGGTCTTCTCACAGTTCTATTAAAGCTCTCTCACCCTCACCTACCTCAAAGTTTGTGTGTTATGGGGAGAGGAAGGGAAAGGTTTTTGTAAGCTGCTTTCAGGGGGTGAAAAGCGGGGTAAAAAAAACCAGATCTTCAAGTATAACTTTCCCAAACCACCTATGAGTTTCACAACAACGCAAGGATTTGAACCCAGGATTCTGTGTTCCAAGCCAAAATCTTCAAGCCATTCTATTGCACTACCTCTCCAAAAGAGGCCTTGGAAAATCACATCAAATGAGGAAATAGTCAAGAGGCTGAAATCTGATTAAAACGCCACTCAAATCTCCCCAGTACATTTTCTCACCTCCCATCTCTCACAAACATCTTTGCTCCTTTCTTCCACCACTGCCTTTTCAGGAGAGGGTAAAATATCTTTCCATTGTTCCGATGCTTTCAAAAACTTGCCAAGGCTTTTGGCATCCAAGATGCTAAAAGCTTCCTGAAAGAAAACATAATAAAATTATTTATTTATTTATTTTATTTATTTATTTATCATACTTATATACCGCCCTCCCCGGAGGCTCAGGATTAAAGGATCGTATTTGAGACTCGAAGCATCGCCTAAGAATAGGACACCCAAAATATAAGGGGTTCTTTTTCCGCATTGCTCCCACAAAGCAATCTGCAAAAGATACTAAAATTAAGAGATTTTCAAGGTCCCGAAGGTGAAATGCCCACTCCCCTCCAGTACCACCCACTAAACTAGACCCCCTGTGAGGTAGGTGAGGCTGAGAGAGCTCTGACAGAAACTGCTCCCTGAAAACAGCTCTAACATGACTGTGACTAGCCCAACATCACCCAGCTGGCTGCACACGGAGGAGCGGGGAATCAAACCCGGCTCGCCAGGTTAGATGCCACTGCTCCTAGTTTGAGTCCATCTCCTGGGAGACTCCCAAATAAACAGGAATGTAACGTGTTACACACACATAACACCCAAGAGTAAATTTTAAAAAACAGCAGCTGTTCACAGGCACTCCACACCTTGGCATGGAGAGATTCCCGTCTTGCTGTGCCGTATTCTACCTCTGAAGATGCCAGCCACAGTTTGGTGTCGTGGTTAGGAGTGTGGACTTCTAATCTGGCATGCCGGGTTCGATTCTGTGCTCCCCCACATGCAGCCAGCTGGGTGACTTTGAGCTCGCCACAGCACTGATAAAACTGTTCTGACCGAGCAGTGATATCAGGGCTCTCTCAGCCTCACCCACCTCACAGGGTGTCAGTTGTGGGGAGAGGAAAGGGAAGACGACTGTAAGCTGCTTTGAGACTCCTTCGGGTAGAGAAAAGTGGCATATAAGAACCAACTCTTCTTCTTCTTCTTCAGTAATATCAGGGCTCTCTCATCCTCACCTCCCTCACGGGGTGTCTGTTGTGGGAAGAGGAAAGCAAGGCTACTGTCACCCGCTTTGAGACTGGGTAGAGAAAGCGGGATATAAGAATCAAGACTTCTTCTTACTGGCGGAATATCAGGGACTAAATCTACCAGGCCTCACAGCCCGTAAAACCCAGAGCAGCCAGAAAACAAAGTGTTTTCCTGCTTCTACGAGGCAGTCTTTCGGGTGCTTAAAAGAGGGCAATCATGTCCCCATCCCTCTCTTCCAAGCTTACCACACCCCGAATTCTTAGTCACAAGTATTATACAGGATTAAGCGCTCACAACCCTCATTTTCCTTCGCTTCCTGCTACTGACGACCGCACAGCTATTTGCGGTTATGAATTTTGCAGCGACAGTTTGACGCACTTCATATTTCGAAACTTGTCCCTCGGAGCTAGTCTTCTGGCCGAGGAGCTGCATCACTTTCAAAACAGACGCCTCCAGCTCCTTCTGGGCCTCTTCGAAGTTTAGTTTGACTTCTTCTTCGGTCAAGGAGGTTTCGAGGGTGGGTGAACCGGCATGAAGACCGCTAGGGAGAGTCTAAGATCCGAAACAGGAAACAAAAGAAGGAGGAAAGATAAGGCCCATTAATTCCAATGCAGTTTGAGGACAAAGAACAAGAAAGCTATCACAAAGAGGCGGAGCCATCTGCAAAATGGCTGCCACAGGGGGAGGAGCCTAACACAAAATGGCTGCCACAGGAGTTGGGGCCAACCACAATGAAATAATAATGATATATTTTTTTAAATGGCTGCCACAGGAGGAAGGACCAAGCACAAAATGGCTGCCACAGGAGTTGCAGCCAACCACAATGAAATAATAATAATAATATATTTTTTTTAAATGGCTGCCACAGAAAGAAGGGCAAAGCACAAAATGCCTGTCATTCAAGGAGGGGCCAACCACAAAATGCCTGACAAGGGAGGAGGGGCCAACTACAAAATGCCTGACAGAGGAGGAGGGGCCAACTACAAAATGCCTGTCAGATGGGACCTTGGGATCCCCCAATTTTAAAGCTCATCTCCAGGTGACAGAGATTGGTTCTTCTGGAGAACATGGCTGCTCTGGGGGGGTGGACTCCATAACATTATACTCCACTGAGTTCCCTCCCTACCCCAAACCCCGCCCACTCCCGGCTCCACCCCCAAAGTGTCCAGGTATTTCCCAACTCAGAGCTGGCAACCCCGGAGTGAGGTTCTGCTTAACTGTAATAGTAACGGGTGTCACGGGAAGTATGATGAACCACAAAATGCCTGTCATGGGAAGTGTGGCCCACCACAAAATGCCCATCATTGAAGGCAGGGTTCACCACAAAATACTGTCACAGGAGGTGGGCCAAAATGTGAGGGAGTGAGATTATACACAACTGCAATAGTAACTGGTGGGCAGCCATGTTGGTCTGAAGCAAGAGAACACAGTTTGAGTCCAGGGGCACCTTTAAGATCAACAAAGGTCAGTTCTTATAAGCTGTTGTGTTCCTGCACACCTTAGCTATATCTGAATGTACACGAAAGCTTATATCCAGAATTAACCTTCGTTGGTCCTAGAGGTACCACTGGACCTCAGCTGTGTAATAGTAACTCTTCAGCAGTATAGGCCAAAGCTTTGCTGAACAGGATATTTTTGAACATCAACATATTTTAAAATACTTGCATGACCTTCAGTCCTGCTGTGATGTTCTCTGTGCTGTGCTGCATGCACAGCTAATCAGATCCCCAATGACCAATCAGGTCTACTAGGCAAGACTCTCATTTGGTCATGCAAATAAGACAGGCAAGACCTTGACTAATGGACTGACTAATGAACTAATAGACTAATGGACTTTCTAATGAACTCCACACAGACAAAGGAAAGACACTTGTTAAGGAGCTCTACCCAGCCACAGGGAAAGCGCTTCCTGGCTCTAGCCCATCCCCTGGGAGACTCCCAGATAAGACAAGTTATGTGATGCATTACACACACATCCCAGAAGTGAATACAATATCCAGCAACTGTTCACACACTCCACACCTTGGCCCGGAGAGAATCCCATCTACCTCTGAATATGCCAGTCATAGTTACTGGGAAAATGTCATGGACTAAAACGACCAGATCATGGCCACACAAACTGGAAAACCCACAACAACTAAGCTGCTCTGGATCTACACATGGAGGGGGAACAGATTATAAACATCTAAATTTAAAAAATTATGAGAAGCAGACGCAGTTAGGTGGTCTCTCGTTCATATTCAAGTCACATGACTCCGGCACAAGGTTTTAAATCATTAACTAAATAAATATTTATTTTTATAACCTGCCCTTCCTTTCTTTCTAGTTCCTAAACTAGAGGAGGGCAGGATGCTGTTCCCACTGACTGCAGAGGAAAGGAAGTTCAGTAATGGGTTTAAACTACAATTACAACGATATAGTTGGAACCGCTTTCCCTGTGACTGGGAAAACATTTTTCACAGTCAGAGTAGTTCAGCAGTGGAATAGGCTGCCTAAGGAGGTGGGGAGTTCCCCCTCACTGGCAGTCTTCAAGCAAAGGTTGGAGACACACTTTTCTTGGATGCTTTAGGATGCTCTGGGCTGATCCTGCATTGAGCAGGGGTTTGAACTAGATGGCCTGTGTGGCCCCTTCTAACTCTATGATTCTGTGATTCTAAACATTACGGAAGTTCAGAAAATCAGACCAATGAGCAGCAACAGGCTACTCTGTCGCAAGAGAAGATTTGTTACTTATATGTCACTTTTCTCTACCAGAGGGAGTCTCAAAAAGACTTACAATCACCTTCTCTTTCCTCTTCCCACAACAGACACCCTGTGAGGGGGGGTGGGGCTGAGAGAGATCCCTGACATAACTGCTCTGGGAGAACAGCACTATCAGGGCTGTGACAAGCCCAGGGTCACCCAGATGGCTGCATGTGGGGGAGGAGTGGGGGATCAAACCCGGCTTGCCAGAATAGAAGTCGGGCCCACTACTCCAAGCTGGCACCAAGAAAGGTCCTATGCTCTAAATATTTCCACTTGGCCGAGGTGCTGATAAATGCATACAGTAAGACAAATACAGTAAGATAAATGCATACAATAAGACAAATACTTCACCTCAATATTCTCTGCAGGCTGATCTGACGTGGCTTTCACAGGAGCATCTACAGCGTCACCACTGCCGTCTTCCAGCTTAGTCTGGCCTTCTTGCTTTCTCGGCAATCGCATTTCCTGTAAAACATCAAACTGTGTTGTAAAAAAGACTTCCAACTGGATTGCGCACTCATCAGCCTGCTCGTCTGATTCATGAGCAGCACCGAAGATTTTTACTGGCATCTCCGACTCAATTTGTTTCTGCTTCGAGACAATGGATTTCTCTCCCGTGACAAGTTGCCACTTGGTTCAGGCAAAAACAAACACAGAAAGTCCACCGATCACGATAAGTCAACCGAAGAAGAAAAAGACTGACTTCAGGCTTTATTTCTCTGTACATATAAATAAAACAGTAAGTGGGTGCTGGGAGGGGCTGATATTCGTAGCCGACCAATCAGGTACGCTGTCCCAGGTTTCCCAACTCTGACTGGCTGTCCGTCCAACGAATGGCCAATCAAGAAGTGTCCCACCACTGGCCACATCCCCCTTCTTGTTGTTTAACCCGTTGTGAAAAGCTAGCACCGAAACCCCTCAAGAAATAAATAAAATCAATGCGCCATAACTTACAAACTGTGTCTTCTTTATAAGTTTGGCCCATCTGCCGTTCAGCTTTTGGAGCTCCCCAGAGAGGGCTGACCCCACCTCCTCATTACTGGCTTCGATCAAAAAGTTTCCAGCTTCGTTTAAAGATGCGTGCCTCGAGTTCCAGGCCGCCAAGGCCTCTGTGGGGATCTAGAGGGCAACATGAGGACAGACATTGTTGAATCCGTGGACTGAGGTGGACACTGACGCTGGAAGCAATCTGTGCTCTTTATTAAGGTCCCAGCGTGGTACAAGAAGAACTGGACTGAACCAACAACCCTGCGAAAAACCCCAACTTATATCCAGTGCCTGACAGAGGATCTGCCTGCCAGTGTGCGTTATTGGTCAGTTTCCGTTTAAACCAGGGGTAGTCAACCTGCGGTCCTCCAGATGTTCATGGACTACAATTCCCATGAGCCCCTGCCAGCAAACGCGCATTGATCAATTGCACTGCTTGCATCGATCCTGCCTCGGACCTTAAGCTCAGTCCTCAGCAGGACCACAAACACAACAGACGTGATGTCTGCCATTCATCCATAAAGTTTCTTTTATAAATATGAAGAATCAACCATGATGCTTTCTATATAGTTTCCGTTTTCAAGGACTTCTTCAGTGGTCGAGTCCATCAATGTAAGTTTGTTATAACAATACTGGAAAACTATTTGTTTGACTAACATTCCCCGGTATCTTTGAGCCAATGGCCTATTGATATTAAAACACTAATATAAGGAAAGGCTGCAGGATTTTCCCAGTATTGTTATAACAAACTTACATTGATGGACTCGACCACTGAAGAAATCATTGAAACTATCTAGAAACCGTCATGGTTGATTCTTCATGTATATAAAAGAAATTGTATTGGAATTGAATAGACTTATTAGCACAAGGGAGAGCCTCTTGTGGCGCAGAGTGGTAAGGCAGCAGACATGCAGCCTGAAAGCTCTGCCCATGAGGCTGGGAGTTCGATCCCAGCAGCCGGCTCAACGTTGACTCAGCCTTCCATCCTTCCGAGGTCGGTAAAATGAGTACCCAGCTTGCTGGGGGGTAAACGGTAATGACTGGGGAAGGCACTGGCAAACCACCCCGTATTGAGTCTGACATGAAAACGCTAGAGGGTGTCACCCCAAGGGTCAGACAGGACCCAGTCCTTGCACAGGGGATAGCTTTACCTTTACCTTTAAAACCTGAGTATGAGCCTCTTGTGGCGCAGAGTAGTAAGGCAGCAGACATGCAGTCTGAAAGCTCTGGCCATGAGGATGGGAGTTCGATCCCAGCAGCCGGCTCAAGGTTCCATCCTTCCGAGGTCGGTAAAATGAGTACCCAGCTTGCTGGGGGGTAAACGGTAATGACTGGGGAAGGCACTGGCAAACCACCCTGTATTGAGTCTGCCATGAAAACGCTAGAGGGCGTCACCCCAAGGGTCAGACATGACCCAGTCCTTGCACAGGGGATACCTTTACCTTTACCTTTATTATCACGAGAATATCGCCTTGGAAAGGTTCTTTGTTTTTCTGTTGATATTCCATTGTGAACCTTCCTTTTTTCATGTTGTAATCTTATTCGTCCATAAAGAGCAACAACACAAGTGAGATGGAGGTACCTTTTTCGGATGTGCCTTCCGTGTCTCTTCCAGCCAAGCCTTCAGCAAGCGGATGTTCTCGGTATAGATGGCCCACGAGGACAAAACCTTCTGCAGACTTGCACTCACAGTAGACATGTACTCTTTGCACGTGGATACCTTAAGCTCTACCATCTTCAATAGCTTGATCGTATCCTGAGGGACAGCACCTAGAAAGTTAGATAACAATGTTGCCGGTGGTTGCTTAACCAGAGGAGGGAAACCTCCTTTACACTCTTGACTAATCATCATTAGAAACGAGCCTGGTGGAATGAGCTCCCGGGAGAGCTGAGGGCCCTGACGGAACTAGCACAGTTCCGCAGGGTTTGCAAAATGGAGCTCTTCCGCCAGGTCTTGGGTGAGGTCACTGCTAGTGCTAGGGACATCATGGCCCCTCCTCAGGCTCAGCTGATTACATCTACACCCCTCACCTCTAGGGAGGTCTGCTCAAGGGATGGATTTTTAGTCCTCCAAGCTTTTGTGGCTGTAGGGGGCTGAATGCCTTGGGTAAAATGGGATTTTATGTGGGGATTTAATGGGGGGGGGGCTTAATGTGTAAGCTGCTGTGAAAAGAAGAAGAAGAAGAAGAAGAAAAGTGTCCAGAGTATATAATATTAAATATAATATTGGTAAAATATTAAATATAATATTATATACTCTGGACACTTTTATTATGCATAGGAGTTAACTCTGCATATAACAAGAACATAATCTTGCCTAATCCATTTTGTTTCCTTGGACTGTGATTGTGTATGACAATAAAGGTTTTCTGAGTCTAAGTATGTGTATGATTCCATGCCTTCAACCGCAAAGCACAAAATTCTGGATTATTTATTATTTTTGGAGACATCGGCACTGTATACATTGCACCTGCTGATTCCCAAGTTAGTTAAAAATTATATAATACACTAGCTTCAAGGCCCGTTCCTAAGAATGGGCCTTGAAAGGGCCCCCTCCACTGGTCCCTGGCCAGGCAGCTTAAGGTGGCTTTGGGCTGCAGCTCGCAGCCAGATCAAGTGGGGCAGGCGGGGTCTGGGCAGCTCATTAGCAGGGCTGGTACAAAGCTCCTTAGCAGGCAGGCAGCAGGCCAGGAGGCCCTCGTCAGCAGGCCCAGCCTAGCAGGTCAAGAGGCCCTCATTAGCAAGCCCTCCACCACAACTCTTTGCCCAGGGCCTCTCCCCTTACCTGCTGCTGGCTCCAGGCACTGAAGCATCTGAGAGCAAAGAGGCTAGAGTCCAGGGACGGAAGGCAGAAGCTGCAGGGGCAGGACCAATCAGGGCAAAGCTGGCTGCACCCTGATTGGCCCTATTCTAACTTGGACAGCCGGACACGTCCCACCCCCTAGGCTGTTTCATAAATATATAGAGGAACAACAATGGATACGGATGATAATGAGATATCCTTAAACGAAAATATGTTTGGATCACCCCAAATACCATTAAGACGACAACAATAAATCATCAGCGAACGAGACGGCAGCGAATTTTGTTGTTGTAAAAACCTCATTAGCGGAACAAGCCAATTAATAGAGCCCTTATGGGCTACGAATTAGAGCACTTCTATGCTAATGCAACCTTACCAAAATTAGCCGTGTTTATGATGTTGATCTTCTTCTCTTCGCATATGCGAAGCGCCGTCTCTAGCTGCGTGAGGAATCCTTTCTCTTCAATAAAAGCCTGGCCAAAATCAAAAGAAAGACAGTCAAGAATTCAAGGTTTTATTTTAAAAGAAAAACCCTGCAAGAAAGAAAACCAAAATGGAGAAAACCCATTCTTTCTGTACCGAGCATGATATTACTGAGTTAAGGAAGATGATGACTCGGCACGTAGTCTATAAAGCCGTTTAATCATGGAATCATAGAATCATAGAATAGTTGGAAGGTACCTCCTGAGTCATCTAGTCCAACCCCCTGCACTATGCAGGACACTCACAACCCTCTCACTCATCCACTGTCACCTACCACCCCCTTGAACCTTCACAGAATCAGCCTCTCCGTCAGATGGCTCTCCAGCCTCTGTTTTAAAATCTCCAAAGATGGAGAACCCACCACCTTCCGAAAAAGCCTGTTCCACTGAGAAACCACTCTAACTGTCAGGAACTTCTTCCGGAGGTCTAAACGGAATTCCTTTTGAATTAATTTCATCCCATTGGTTCTGGTCTGTTCCTCCAGGACAAGAGAGAACAACTCTGCTCCATTCAACTCTGCTCGAAGAGAAGATGGCAATTTCGGAGGGAGGACTCTGGGGCTTTACACCTTGCTGAAGTTGCTCCGTGCTCCGAAAGTCCACCCTTCCCAGCTTCCACGTCCAAATTCTCAAGGAATTTCGTAACCCAGAGTCGGCAACCTTGCTTTGAACTGTTATCTCAAATGAGATACTGCAAAAATTTTGTCAGGACCCTATGTGAAACAGAGACTGTGGGTGATCTGTCCTTCAAGAACTGCTTTGAATCATAGAATCATAGAGTTGGAAGGGGCCATGCAGGCCATCTACTCCAACCCCCTGCTCAATGCAGGATCAGCCCAGAGCATCCTAAAGCATCCAAGAAAAGTGTGTATCCAACCTTTGCTTGAAGACTTCCAGTGAGAGGGCGCTCCCCACCTCCTTAGGCAGCCTATTCCACTGCTGAACTACTCTGACTGTGAAAAAGCATCAGACCATTCTGGTGAACTAACATAATTGTTAAATATTTCAGTCCAAGGAGAAAAATTATTTTTTTTAACCATCTTGCTACTACTAAAATTATTTATTAACCATCTTGATACTAACTGTTCATAGCTTTACAGCGACACCTCCTGGCCACCTTAATGCAGCATTTTAATTCTTCCCTAATTCAGCAAGAACAAGTTGCAAATATGACTCATACCAAGGCGTGAGATACAAGAATGCTTTTGGAAAGCCAGCATGGCGTAGAGGCTAAGAGTGGCGGCTTTTAATCTGGAGAGCCAGGTTTTATTCCCCACCCCTCCTCCACATGCAGCCAGCTGGGTAACTTTGGCCTAGTCACAGTCGCGTTAGAACTGTCCTCGCAGAGCAGCTCTGTCAGAACTCTCTCAAGCTCCACCTATCTCACAGGGTGTCTGTTGTGAGGAGAGGAAAGGCAGGCGATTGTAAGCTGCTTTTAGACTCTTTCAGGTAGTGAAAAGCGAGGTACAAAAAACAACTCTTCTATTCGTTGTTGTTAAAAATGCTTCACAACAACCTTGTATGGTTGGGCGGGACCGTGGCACTGGAAACACTGAAAATCTGACTCGGATGGGGATAGGCAGTTACATGGTGGCGCAGTGGACAGTATCACAGAGGCAAAATTCAAACAGATGATTGGGAATGCAATAAGAGAGTTCACAGGGGACATCCAGGCCATCTAGTCCCACTCCCTGCTCAATGCAGGATCAGCCCAAAAGATCCATCTAGCTGCTGCTTGAAGACCATGAGTGAAGGGGAGCTCCCCACCTCCTTAGGCAGCCCATTCCAATGTTGAACTACTCAGACTGAACATCTTCTCCTGGTATCTAGTTGGTACCGTTCTACACGTAGTTTAAAGCTAATATGGCGGTTCCCGTCCTCTGCCGCCAACAGTAACTGCTCCCTGCTCTCCTCCAAGGAACAACCTTCCAGCTACTTCAAGAGAGCCATCCTGCCCCCCTCTCAGCCTCCTCTTCTCCAGGCTGAACATTCCCAAGTCCCTTAGCTCTTCATACATCCCCAGGTCCCAGATCATCCATCAATTCAGAAGAGCAAAGTGGTTAGGAGTGTGGACTCAGCCTCACCTCCCCCACCAGGTATCTGTTGTGGGGAGAGAAAAGGGAAGGTGAATGAATATAAGCCGCTTTGAGACTCCTTTGGGTAGAGAAAAGTGGCATATAAGAACCAAGTCTTGTTCTTCAGAAATATCAGGGCTCTCTCAGCCAACTCCCTCACAGGGTGTCTGTTGTGGGGAGAGGAAAGGGAAGGCAACTGTAAGCCGCTTTGAGACTCCTTTGGGTAGAGAAAAGCGGCATATAAGAACCAAGTCTTTGTCTTCTTCTTTAACATTCCACAAGACTCTTTGCTGCTACAACTGCAGACCAACGCTGCTACAACTCCTGGATGCAAACTGGACCCTTCTTGGCTTGCACCTAGGCAGAGCCACAAAACTTACATTCCAGTCCAACAGCAGGGCCTCCACGCTCTCCTTGGTCCCATATCTGATGTGCCAGATGTTCAGCTTTGACGTCAGGTGCTCCAGGATAGATGCACAGAACGAATGGTAGTATTCCACGAGGATGTTGAAGTCTACAAGCTGGATGTTGCTAAGCCTGAAACGAAACAGCTGCATTCAATTCGGACCATGCGAAACAGGGGTCCCTATTGTTTAGAGGAAGTTACCCCAAAACCAAATGGTCTAGGCCAGGAGTGGCCAAACTGTGACTCTCCAGATGTCCAGTGACTACAATTACCATGAGCCCCTGTGAGCATTTTATTTTATTTCATTTTATTTCATTTATTTCATTTTATTTCATCTTGGGCAGCCATGTCAGTCGGTGTAGAAAGGACTCACCTTGACGGACCAATTCTGAGCAAGACCGTTTAGTGTGTTCATATAACTAAAAAGGAAACTATATAATTTACGGGCACATTTCTATGCCAACTGGCACAGTAAGAACTCTCAGCCCAAGGCCAGGAGTCTGGCATCTGGAATCAGCACAAGCAGCAGGGAAGCCCGCTGGCCAAAGAGCCTGCTTGTCAGCGTGCAGCTAAATCTGGTCAAAGCCATCATTTATCTTCCCCCAAACACTGACATCAAGGCCCCACCAATCTGACAGCCGCAACCACCTCCTTCTCATTTCTGCCAGCTTCTCAGGCGGTACCAGCAGCATCCCCGTCTCATCTCTGTTCTGGAAGGACCGCAGGGTCTCTGAGCATTCTTCAAAACAGCCCATCCAGCTCTGAAAGAAAAAGCATCACAGGTCAGCTGTGGGCTTGGCGGTTAAGCGCACATTATCTGGTTAGGACCATTTAGATCGTGGCTATAACAGTGCAGAGCTTACAGAATCACAGAATCATAGAGTTGGAAAGGGCCATACAGACCATCTAGTCCAACCCCCTGCTCAACGCAGGATCAGCCCTAAGCATCCTAAAGCAATGAGGAGACCGTATTGCAGCTTCTTACCCTGCACACAAGGAGTACCTGCCCTACTTCTCGGCTCAATTAGCACTCAGTGTGAAACTGCACAATTTGCGCGTGTGTGCATTTCTGTGCATGCTCAAAGTGTCATTGTTGCAGCTGACTTATGGTGTCTCCAGCAAGGGCCCTCCTTGGTAGTCTGTCAGCCAAGTCTTATGGCGACCTCAATAAGGAGCTTTCAAGGCAAGAGAGAAACAGAGGTGGTTGGACATGGCCTTCCTCTGCAGAGTCCTCCTTGGTGGTCTGTCAGCCAAGTCTTATGGCGACCCCAGCAAGGAGCTTTCAAGGCAAGAGAGAAACAGAGGTGGTTGGACATGGCCTTCCTCTGCAGAGTCCTCCTTGGTGGTCTGTCAGCCAAGTCTTATGGCGACCCCAGCAAGGAGCTTTCAAGGCAAGAGAGAAACAGAGATGGTTGGACATGGCCTTCCTCTGCAGAGTCCTCCTTGGTGGTCTGTCAGCCAAGTCTTATGGCGACCCCAGCAAGGAGCTTTCAAGGCAAGAGAGAAACAGAGGTGGTTGGACATGGCCTTCCTCTGCAGAGTCCTCCTTGGTGGTCTGTCAGCCAAGTCTTATGGCGACCCCAGCAAGGAGCTTTCAAGGCAAGAGAGAAACAGAGGTGGTTGGACATGGCCTTCCTCTGCAGAGTCCTCCTTGGTGGTCTGTCAGCCAAGTCTTATGGCGACCCCAGCAAGGAGCTTTCAAGGCAAGAGAGAAACAGAGATGGTTGGACATGGCCTTCCTCTGCAGAGTCCTCCTTGGTGGTCTGTCAGCCAAGTCTTATGGCGACCCCAGCAAGGAGCTTTCAAGGCAAGAGAGAAACAGAGGTGGTTGGACATGGCCTTCCTCTGCAGAGTCCTCCTTGGTGGTCTGTCAGCCAAGTCTTATGGCGACCCCAGCAAGGAGCTTTCAAGGCAAGAGAGAAACAGAGGTGGTTGGACATGGCCTTCCTCTGCAGAGTCCTCCTTGGTGGTCTCTCAGCCAAGTCTTATGGCGACCCCAGCAAGGGGCTTTCAAGGTAAGATAGAAACAGAGGTGATTGGCCATGAGTTTCCTCTACAAAATCTTCCTTGGTGGTCTCCCTTCCAAGCACTGACTCCGCTTTGCTACCAAGATACAAGAAGATTGGGCTATACCAAAACTTATGGCGACCCCAGGAAGGGGCTTTCAAGGTAAGAGGCCTTCCTCTGCAGAGTCTTTTATTGTGTTTTATTGGATTGCTGTAAAGCGCAGGGAGACTTTTTGAGAGCGGCGGTAGAGAAATGTGAAACGAAATAAATAAATTGTGTAGCGAGAAGCAACTTTGTATAGAAAGAGAGAAAGTTCTAGTAATCTGCCTAACTGTTCTGTGCACTCATTCTGTTCAACTGCGGTTCTTGGGAGGCAAGCAAGAAGGAAGTTTGCTCAAAGGAACAGGAAGCCTCCGAAGAGCCAATCCGAATACTGGAGGATAGTATTTGAAAAAAATTCAGGAAGTTCCTATCCTAACTATGCTAAGTACACATACCTGCTGGATTTTCTTTGTACACATCTGAATCATGCACACTCCCTATCTTGCATATTCCAAAGGCAAAAGCGTATAGCTTTTTAAAAACATTTCTCAAACCTACCTGGATGGATCTCATTTTGCCTTCGAGGGCAGCCATGGTTTTTTGGTGGGCTTGAGGGCCCAGGAGGTCTTCTGCCAACTGCTGTTCGATCTCTTGGAGCCTGGCTTCAAGGGCGTCCAGAGGACAAGGCAAAGAGCGGTCCAGCTGTGCTTTCCATTCATTTATCTGGACAAAGGCAATTCAGAATGGAACGTTCGGTTAGCTCAAAGTTTTTGTAATAGCACTTCAATGGACTGATTGGGGCATAACACTGCTTAGAACAGCAGTGTTCATGATCCAGTTCTTAATATATTTGGTGCTTACAAGTACATAGATTTACTGTATCTCAGGCTCATTTTGCACATTAAGGTAAAGGTAAAGGTATTCCCTGTGCAAGCACCGGGTCATGTCTGACCCTTGGGGTGACGCCCTCTAGCGTTTTCATGGCAGACTCAATACGGGGTGGTTTGCCAGTGCCTTCCCCAGTCATTACCGTTTACCCCCCAGCAAGTTGGGTACTCATTTTACCGACCTCGGAAGGGTGGAAGGCTGAGTCAACCTTGAGCCGGCTGCTGGGATCGAACTCCCAACCTCATGGGCAGACAGCTTCAGACAGCATGTCGCTGCCTTACCACTCTGCGCCACAAGAGGCTCATTACACAGAGGCAAACCCAAATTTCCCAGGCTTCACGTGGAGTTTATTGCCACAGTTTTACGAGGCATGTTATGCCCCTTGAATTTCACCCAGCCCTCATCTCTGAGGTCCAAACTACACGTGCCAAATCAAACTCCAATTGGCCATTCAAATGCCCAGCTGGTTCTGGCACCAGGGAAGGTAGAGCTACCTCCTCTAACCTTTGCCATTTGCCTAAGTGGAAATGCTCCCCTCCCCTTTTCTGGGCTGCTTCAAGTCTTGGTGAGGAAAAAAGAAAGACCACAGGACTTCAGTGCCAGCGACACAAAATGGCGGCCGCCTCAAAGCCCCTCCCCTCCGCCAATGACCTGAGAGGTGAGGGAGCCCCACGCCTCTCGCATCCTGAGGGAATCTCTGCTCGGTTCTGCCTCTTTCCTTTTTGAGGCGAGGACAGGCAGGAAAGCTTTCTTCTCCGCATGAAATGTTTCCGTAAATGACAGCATCTCCTGGGATTGTTAACAAAAAGGTTATTGTTGACAAAGCGGAGAGAGGGAGTGAGAGAGAAATATACACAGTCATCCAACCAGGTACAGTATCAAACACTGACAAGGTGACAGGCACACAAGTATTTGTTTATTTGCTTTACTTATATCGCTCCTTTCTCCTCCTTTCTCCTCATTTTATCTAGTCGGACACTTTAACCGCTACACCATGCTGGCACTTAAAATTTATCAGCAGGGGTAATCAAACTGCGGCCCTCCAGATGTCCATGGACTACAACTCCCATGAGCCCCTGCTGGCAGGGGCTCATGGGAGTTGTAGTCCATGGACATCTGGAGGGCCGCAGTTTGACTACCCCTGAGCTAGAGTGTTATATCAGTTAGGACCACATCCTTTGGCGGTCCATCCCACAGCAAAACTACTCTGTGAAAAAAATTTCCCTGGTATCTAGCTGGTATCATTCCGCAGATAGTTTATCTCACAAACTGGCGGTAGAGAGTGTCAACCCCAGTAGTTGAGGATGCGGAGACTAGACGAGTAAGACTATGCCATCATTGTTGCTACTGTGACTAATTGGTTACTAACTATTGTAATTTTATTGGAACTTATTGTTATTGTATGGTTTTTAGGGGATGGGGTTATGTAAACCGCCTCAAGCCTTCGGGGGGAGGCAGGATATAAATACAATTATTATTATTATTATTATTATTATTATTATTATTATTATTATTATTATTATTATTATTATTATTATTATTATTATTATAGCAGCAGCCATTATTGGGGGTCCTCTCCTCTGCTGCCAACAGGAACCACTCCCTGCCCTCCTCCAAATGACAACCTTTCAAGTCCTTCAAGAGAGCCATCCTGTCCCCTCTCAACCTCCTTTTCTCCAGGCCGAACACTCCCAAATCCCTCAGCCTTCATCACAGGACTTGTTTCCCAGGCCCCGGATCCTCCTCGTCGCTCTCCCCTGACCCCTCCCCATTTTGTCCAATGCATTTTTTAAGTGGGGCCTTTTTGAAGTGAGGTCAGCAGTGCAGTCCACAGTGGGACTATGACATTTTGAGATTTTGATGTGATGCCTCTGTTAATACGGCCCAGTACAGCCAGTTTACCTGGGTCCTTCATTTTAGCTCCCCTGCCACGGAGATCTTGACCTCATTGGGAGCACAGCCTAATTATTCCCCTTCCTTCCGTGTATTTATTTATTTCATTTATACCCCACTTTCTCCCTTGGTGCGAGCCCAAAAACGTTTACAACATTTCCCTCTTTTCCATTTTATTCTCAGCTCTACCCTGTGAGGTAGGTTTGTCCGAGCATGCAGAAATGGCCCAAGGTCACCCAGTGACCTTTCATATGTATTTATTTATTTCCTATACTGCCCTCCCTTTTGGCTCAGGATGGTTTACACAGAACAAGGTAGAACTTAGCACAGTGAAGATTCCCTAATTCCCTGGATCTATGGCTCTCAGGATGACCAGCCCTGGGCCAAAATGCACCTACCCAGATACTGGCAGTCTTCAAGCAAAGGCTGGATACACACTTTTCTTGGATGCTTTAGGATGGTTAGGGCTGATCCTGCGTTGAGCATGGGGTTGGACTAGATGGCCTGAATGGCCCCTTCCAACTCTATGATTCTAGGATTCGATGATACTGAGGGCTACTTTTGTTCCCAACATCACTTTAGTTAGAAGAGAGTGAAGCGCAGGAAACAATAACCTTTTGTTGTACACAACAATGCAAGGCTTACCCCATTATATCGTTTTGTATCTCTTGTGATTATGGAGAGGAACTAGAAGTACCGTTTACAAAGTGACTTACTTGGTACTTCTTGTAAAAGCCAACATCCTCTGTCTCTGTCAGCAACTCTGTCAACTTCTTCTCTTGTGCGTTCAGCCAGCTCAAGGCCTCTTGGGCTTTCCCCTGGGAAACAGAACAAAATGTGGCCCTTTCTTTGCCCCCTCCTCTCACAAGACAGTCCGTTTGCATTGCTGTTAGAAACGGTACCCTAGCAAGCCAAACGGTACCCTAGCAAGACTAGAGGTAACATTTCACACGATTCACAGAATTCATTACTCCGTGGACATCTGGAGAGCCACAGTGTGTTGGCAGGGGCTCATGGGAATTGTAGTCCATGGATATCTGGAGACCCACAGTTTGGCCACCCCCAACCCTATAGCAACGGTTCTCAACCTTCCTAATGTCGCGACCCTTTAATACAGTTCCTCATGTTGTGGTGACCCCCAGCCATAAAATTAGGCAAGTGTTCTTTCACAGAAATTAAACCAAAACTGACCAATGGCGTGAAGCTCCATTGTTCATGATGGTATATAAATTGTTTTTTTCCCCCCAGGGTTTCTCAATTCAGTTCTGCCTCTTGTCCCACCATGCTGATCTCGCTCTTTTATGCTGCTTCAGACAGACGAACGCTCTTATCTCGATCTACCCTGCAAGGCTGTTCTGTGGATGGCGACCCCCCCCTCCCAGGCCAAGCTGCTTTACCTGCCGCGACCCCTGTGACATGGTCATTTGACCCCCAAAGGGGTCCCGACCCCCAGGTTGAGAACCACTGTGCTACAGAGTCATTGTAAGTCAGCTGCAACCTTACAGTAAAGCATACACACAAAAACTAGAGAGTGGCCAGATTAATTTGAAAATTACAAGGAAGAAGAAGAAGAGCTGGTTCTTATATGCCGCTTTTCCCTACCCGAAGGAGGCTCAAAGCGCCTTACAGTCGCCTTCCCTTTCCTCTCCCCACAACAGACACCCTGTGGGGTGGGTGAGGCTGAGAGAGCCCTGATATCACTGCTCGGTCAGAACAGCTTTCTCAGTGCCATGGCGAGCCCAAGGTCACCCAGCTGGCTGCATGTGGGAGAGCGCAGAATTGAACCTGGCATGCCAGATTAGAAGTCCGCACTCCTAACCACTACACCAAACTGGCAAAGAGGAGTTAGGAGTCAATTGGACTTCCTGAAGCAGCTGAAGGGGCCCAAAGCAGGCGAAATGACATCAGGGCTGACCCAGTGAGCGAGTGAGCAGTACGGACTCTCTAAAAATTGACACAATGAAGGATTCCGACACAGGTGGTGCATTTATTACAAGTGGTCCGAGGCTAGAAGAAAGCCCATACCTGCATGTTCTCTTCGGCAACAGGCAGATTTTTGAAACACTGGAGGAACTGAGCCACGTAGGTCATGATGGATTTTTCATCCGGGCTGATGACATCGACATCTGTGGAAAGACCAGAAGCTGTTAAAAGAGTGGCCCTCCGCAGGTCTACGCAGGACCCTGTTCAAGTCCCAGGAAAGTGTTCGTGGCGGGGGGTTCCCAACATGGTGCCCACTGAGACCTTTTCTGGGTGGGAGGGCGGGACCACATAGGGCTTTTTGCCTAATGAGGCTTCTGACTGACTGCTGGAGATTTGATTGGCTGTGCAAATTCTTTTAATTGATGTTGCCTTGGCAAAGATCTACACTCTGCTACTGAAGGTAAATCATGGCAATCTTCTTGTGGTTGGCTCTGTCTCTTGCAGCAGCCACGCTGTTACTGCCATTTTTGTGGTTGCATCCGCCATGCTGAGTCACACTTCCAACTGTGCCAGCCGAATTGAAAAGGATGGGGACCCCTGATTTAGGGGACAGTAGTACAGCTGTGGCTCTAGGCTGGAAAATTATAGTGGATCTCTCGACTGCAGGACTAGACGGACCTTCACTTGTCTGATTCAGCAGGGCTTAAGTTCTTGTGAAGGCCTCAGCCTCTCTGCCTTCTTGTTGGCCCTCCAGAGGAACAGGTTGACCACAGTGTAAGACAGGATGCTGGACTGGATGGACCCCTGGTCTGACCCAGCAGGGCTCTTCTGATGTTCTTAGGAAGGCCTCGGCCTCTCTGCCCTGTTGCTGGCCCTCCAGAGGAACTGGCTGGCCCCTGTGTGAGACAGGAGGCTGGACTGGATGGACCCCTGGTCTGACCCAGCAGGGCTCTCCTGATGTCCTTAGGAAGGCCTCGGCCTCTCTGCCCTGTTGCTGGCCCTCCAGAGGAACTGGCTGGCCCCTGTGTGAGA
Source organism: Paroedura picta (assembly GCF_049243985.1). Lineage (NCBI taxonomy): Eukaryota > Metazoa > Chordata > Lepidosauria > Squamata > Gekkonidae > Paroedura > Paroedura picta. Next base: position 173,856,048 of record NC_135370.1, read on the forward strand.
CAGGAGGCTGGACTGGATGGACCCCTGGTCTGACCCAGCAGGGCTCTTCTGGTGTTCTTAGGAAGGCCTCAACCTCTCTGCCCTGTTGCTGGCCCTCCAGGGTAACTGGCTGGCCCCTGTGTGAGACAGGAGGCTGGACTAGAGGGACCCCTGGTCTGACTCAGCAGGGTTCTTGTACTTCTGCTGCACCACAAATTTGTACAGCAGCTCTACAGTACTGGCTGTCTGCTGTGTATGACTGCAATCGGATTAATTAGCAATAAGCAATGAAGCCCAAGCTCTCAAAGCCAAAATTCATCGTCAGTTATTTCTGAACAGGTTCCTAAACAGAGCGCTACAATCGAGGCTGCTTTGCAGCGGTTTCCGAGTAGGAAGATGTACCTTCAGGCTCAAGCAGCCTGGGAATCTGCAGCTCCTTCTCTGCGATCTGGAAGGCGTCCTTCAGGTTCTCCTTGTTGGATCGGCCTCTGGCCTTTTCCATGTCCACCAAGTCCGGCCGCAGGGCATGAATGACAGCTAAGAAAGCCAATCCGTTCCGCCAACTGGATTTGAAGTCAGCAATGCTGATCGACCCATACCTGTGTCCCGAAAGCCAAGAAAAAGCCAACAGTGAAATGCATACAGCAAAAGGGATTTTACATCCTACTTGCTTTAGGATGCTCTCGGCTGATCCTGCATAGAGCAGGGGGTTGGACTAGATGGCCTGTATGGCCCCTTCCAACTCTATGATTCTGTGATTCCCACTCTTCCACATGAAACCTGCTTAGGTGCAAAGTCATGTCCAACCCATCGCGACCCCATGGACAATGATCCTCCAGGCCTTCCTGTGATTCTATGATCCTGCATTGAGCAGGGGGTGGGACTAGATGGCCTGTATGGCCCCTTCCAACTCTATGATTCTATGATTCTATGATCCTGCGTTGAGCAGGGGGTGGGACTAGATGGCCTGTATGGCCCCTTCCAACTCTATGATTCTATGATCCTGCGTTGAGCAGGGGGTGGGACTAGATGGCCTGTATGGCTCCTTCCAACTCTATGATTCTATGATTCTAAAAACACTCGTATCAGCCATACAAACATGGATCTCGTCTTCCCAGTCTGCACCAAGATCCACCTTTCTGCCTTGACATAATTCCATCAATCTCCTATACGTGGTGAAAAGGTTTATTTTCACATTTATTGTTAACTCTTCACTGGAAAATGCTGCCAAGGCGATTGTAAGCCGCTTTGAGACTCCCTCAGGCAGTGAAACACAATGGCCTAATTTAGGGCTAATTTAAGAAGCTAAAATGACCTAACTCAGTACAGCTATATTTCAAGAAACTTCTGGGAGAGTTTTGTTTCCTAGATAATGCAGCCGGGCCTGCAAACATTCCTATGAGTCAGAGGGAATTGCTGATAAAACAGCTACATAAAAACTGCCAATATGCCAGGAGGAGAACCAGGCCAAGGCGTGGGCACACACCAGCTGTACTCGGTGATCTCACTCGTTCGAAATGTGAGGGTTTACTGACAGAGCAGCCGACGCTGGTCTCGCAACAAAATGAAGGGCAGGAGTCACTTGCCCTGATAGGACTTCTTTTTCTTCCGTCACCTTGGGAGAAAACCAACCACTGAAAAAAGTAATTGCTTCAGAGAAAGAAAGCCACCAGAAATCCTTGGAAGGAAAAAGCCTTTGCTGCCATGGACAATGCAAGTGGAGAGGTTCTCTCACTTAACAGTCATAAGAACTTAAGATAAGCCATGTTGGATCAGACCAAGGGCCCATCCAGTCCAACATTCTTATGTCCCACAGTGGCCAAAACCCAGAGGCCATCAGGAGGTCCACCATAACAACATAAGAGAAGCCATGTTGGAACAAGCCAATGGACCATCCAGTCCAACACTCTGTGTCACACAGCGGCCAAAACCCAGGGGCCATCAGAAGGTCCACCATAACAACATAAGAGAAGCCATGTTGGATTAAGCCAATGGACCATACAGTCGAACACTCTGTGTCACACAGTGGCCAAAGCCCAGGGGCCATCAGAAGGTCCACCATAACAACATAAGAGAAGCCATGTTGGATCAAGCCAATGGCCCATCCAGTCCAACGTTCTGTGGGACTGGATGGGCCATTGGATTGGATGAGACTAGGGGTCCATCCAGTTCAACACCCAGGTGCTATCAGGAAGTCTATCAGAAATCTTCCAGAACGCCAAAGTTCTCCTGCTCTGGCACTTCAAAGAATACAGAGCATCACTGCTCCAGACATAAGACAGTTGATACAGACAGTTGATACAGTTTGTGAACTAGAAGCTCCGTGGCCGTTACGGGGGATCAGGTTTGATGGCTTCAGGCGGCTCTCTTTATCCGAAGTGGACAAATTGCTAGGGTCAGTGAGGGCGACCACTTGCCCCCTTGATCCCTGTCCGTCGTGGTTGCTTAAGACCAGCGACCCACGGATAGGTGCTCCCCTGAGGGAGATTATAAACCTCTCCCTTACATCGGGAGAATTCCCTCAGCGGCTCAAGGAGGCAGTGGTTCGCCCTCTTCTGAAAAAACCATCGCTGAATCCGCGGGACCCCGCCAGCTACCGCCCGGTATCGCATCTTGCATTCCTGGGCAAGGTGGTTGAGAGGGCCGCCGCGGACCAGCTCCTAGCATTTTTGGAGGAAACTTCGGCCCTTGATCCATACCAGTCTGGCTTCCGTCCTGGCCATGGGGTGGAGACCGTGCTGGTCGCCCTGACAGATGATCTCCGGCGCCAGCTAGACCGGGGCGGGTCGGCCATTCTCGTGCTATTAGACCTGTCAGCCGCATTTGATGTGGTTGACCACGAGCTCTTGGTTCACCGCCTCGCTGATACTGGGATTGGAAGGGTGGCCCTTAAATGGCTATCCTCCTTTCTAGAGAACAGGTCACAGAGGGTCGCTGTGGGGGAGGAGTTATCCGACTCCTTTGCACTCCCATGTGGGGTGCCACAGGGAGCGGTGCTCTCCCCCACGTTATTTAACATCTATATGCGTCCCCTGGCTCAGCTGGTACGGAGTTATGGGCTTGGGTGTCATCAGTACGCTGATGATACCCAGCTCTATCTCTTGATGGATGGCCGGCCAGATCTCCCCCCAGAAAAATTCGCCAGTTGTTTGGAAGCAGTGGCTGGATGGATCAGGAGGAGCCGCCTGAGACTCAACCCCTCCAAGACGGAGGTCCTTTGGCTAGGCCGAAGGGAGCAGGAACAGGAAGCGCGTCTTCCCTGCCTGGACGGGGTACAATTGTCATCTGTGCCCCAAGCCAGGAATTTGGGAGTGATTCTGGATACCTCACTTTCCATGGAGGCCCAGGTCACTAAGGTAGCTCGGACGGCGTTTCTCCATCTACGCCAAGCTCGGCTACTAGCACCCTACCTGCCCCCGGAACACCTGGCCACTGTGATCCATGCAACGGTTACTTCTAGATTAGACTTCTGTAACTCGCTCTACGCGGGCCTACCCTTGTCTCTAACCCAGAAGTTACAGCTGGTACAGAATGCAGCTGCACGGGTCCTCACTAAATCATCTTGGAGGTGCCATGTTCAGCCTCTGCTGAAGCAGCTGCACTGGTTGCCAGTTTGTTTCCGGATTAGGTTCAAGGTTTTGGTATTAACCTTCAAGACTATACGCGGCTTGGGTCCTGCATACTTGAGGGACCGCCTATCTCCTTATGCCCCCCGCAGGGTACTTCGCTCTGCGGGTAAGAATCTGCTGATGATCCCAGGACCCCGGGAGGCACGCCTGGCCTCGACAAGGGCCAGGGCCTTTTCGGTCCTGGCCCCTACCTGGTGGAACGAGCTCCCTGAAGAGCTGCGGGCCCTGTCGGAGCTCTCTGAGTTCCGCAGAGCCTGCAAAACGGAGCTCTTCCGCCAGGCGTTTGTCTAAGGCCGGGTGATGGCCCGGGGCTAAGATCGGACCCCTCTCCCCGGAGGGGGGAGGCCAGTACTAGACTGACCTGGTTCCCCAGATTGTTCCACCCTATGCCCAATTATCCATCCGTTCCCTTCTGCTCATCCAGTGGGCCTGTACGGGAATAGTTTTTTAATCGCCATCATTGTGACTCAGTTATTATTTTAATGGGGTTTTAATGGGGAATTTTAATGGTTAATATATTGTATTTGTATTAAAACATTGTGAACCGCCGCGAGCCGGTTTCCGAGAGCTGCGGTCATACAAATCAAATAAATAAATAAATAATAAATAAATAACAGTAAGAGGCTTCCTACACAGCAGGCCTGAAGGGAAGGGGGGTGGAATCCTGAACAAGGGCATCAATTGGCCCTCAGGGGGAGAATTCCACCAAAAAGAGGCTTTAGAATAGGGGCAGTCCAACTGCGGCCCTCCAGATGTCCATGGACTACAGTTCCCATGAGCTCCTGCCAGCAAATGCTGGCAGGGGCTCATGGGAATTGTAGTTCATGGACATCTGGAGGGCCACAGTTTGACTACCCCTGCTTTAGAACCTTCAGCATGTGGTCAGAAATACAGAAGTATATTCTAAGATGGTTCTACTCTGAACTGAAATTGTCGTGCATGATCTGTTTTCTCAAGGACATTGTGTGTTCATGGCTTTTGAAAGAAGTTTATTTATGCTACATGTAATATCAGAATGTTATTTGTTTGATTTTCTGCTTCTGGATTTTGTATACATTTGACACATTCTACGTGTTATAAATTTAATATGGATATCGGCTGCTGAGGAGGTCATAAAAAAAAACAAAACAGTTCCACCGGAGTGGTCTACAGCCATTGTTTTAAATAAAAAGGAACATCTACCACAGCTACATTTGGAGCCTCAACTCAGTGTCTTGTGTCTTGGTTTGATTATCCTACAACTGAGGGGTCAACAGTTTCTCAGCCTCCTGGTGAGCCCTGGAGATTTCTCAAGCGCTTCTTTGTGAGCTGACCGAGAAACGTGTCATCTGTCCTAAAGCTGAGTGGAAAAATTCAGGAGGGTGCCTTTATCTTCCTCCCAGGCTGTGAGGAAAACAGGACATTGGATGGCTGACCTTAGGTTTGATCCACTGGGGCTCTTCTGAAAAGCACAGGCTGCCATTTAGTCCCACCCCCTGCTCAATGCAGGATCAGCCTCAAGCATCCAGGAGAAGGATCTGTCCAGCCGCTGCTTGAAGACGGCCAGTGAGGAGGAGCTCCCCACCACCTTAGGCAGCCCCTTCCCCTGCTGAACTAGACTCCTAGAATCCTAGAGTGGGAAGGGGCCATCCAGGCCATCTAGTCCCACCCCCTGCTCAAGGCAGGATCAGCCTCAAGCATCCAGGAGAAGCATCTGTCCAGCCGCTGCTTGAAGACGGCCAGTGAGGGGGAGCTCCCCACCTCCTTAGGCAGCCCCTTCCACTGCTGAACTAGACTCCTAGAATCCTGGAGTGGGAAGGGGCCATGCAGGCCATCTAGTCCCACCCCCTGCTCAGTGCAGGATCAGCCTCAAGCATCCAGGAGAAGGATCTGTCCAGCCGCTGCTTGAAGACCACCAGTGAGGGGGAGCTCCCCACCTCCTTAGGCAGCCCCTTCCACGGATGAACTACTCTGATGGTGAATAGTGTGCAAGGAAGAGAAGAAGACCACCCCGAAGAGGGCAGCCAGAAAGCAATTAGAAAACCATTAGATCAGACAGGGAGGACAGTTCCTTCTCTCCTGTTAAGTGTCATTCCTGTTGAGCCTCCAGACTGCTACACTTAGGGCAGGCCCACTACAGACGAAGGCAAGAGACGCCCTTATTAAGCACTGCATGGTTACATACGTGGCACATTGCTCCTTGGCCCACAACAGCAGGGCCTTCTTGGCTGACATCTTCCACTGTGCCTTCGCTTTGGTGCTTTTCTTAGCCGGGGGGCTCGCGGTGGGCGACGATCCAACGGCGCCTGCATTGTCCGTAGAGGGACGGTTGTGACCGCACGCCAGAGTCCGAGCTAGCTCTTCAATCTAGCAAAGAAGAATTCAGAAAAAGAGAAAACCTTGACTCCGAAGCCTTTGCTAAGGATGAATGAGTTTCAAACATAGGCAGGTGTCTAGGAAGGGCTGGGCCAGTACTTGGCTCTTGCAACTCTTTCTTGCAAGCCCAGGGAAGTGCCGATTGCCACTTCGGAGTCGGGAAGAGAATTTCCTCCAGGCTAGACCTGTCAGGGATCCCCGTTTTCGGGTGGGGAGGGGGCCTTCGTCTGGGCATGGAATTGGGATCACTGTGGCGGGGAGGTAGTTATGAGTTTCCTGCATTCTGCAGGGGGTTGACAACCCTGGAGGTCCCTCCCAACACCATGATTCTATGTAGATTTGGGGTGGTATAATCTCCACTCATTGGGAAAATCTCCTTTGAAAAACTCTCCGCATCTAGGCTGGACTTCTTCGCAGCATGCTACTTTTGCATACTGGTGGTCCTTTTTGCAAGGGCCGTGATGATATGAACAACTTCCACTGCTAGATTCAAGTCTGGCATCTCAGAGACCAACAAGATTTTCCAGGTAGGAGCTTCCGAGAGTCAAAGCTCTTTTTGACAGACAGAAAAAGGACATTGGCTCTTGAAAGGTTATACTCTGAAAAGATTCGACTCAAAATCATAGAGTTGGATGGGACTTTCAGAGTCTTCTAGTACAACCTGCTGCAGAATCCAAAAAATTCTACCTGCCCACCCGGTATGACCCCAATACCATGCCAAGATGACCCCCCGCCCCAAAAAATAAAACCCAGAATCCTTGGCCAGTCTAACCTGGAGGAAATTCACCTCCCAATCCTGAAGTAGCAGTGTCATATGGTATGAAGAAATAATAAATCTTCGGTATGAGAAAATAATAATAAATCATCATCATCATAAATTATAATAATAAAAATGTCATTATAACCCAACCTTCCCTCAAAGCTCAGGGCAGGTCACAATATTTTTAAAAACAATAGAACAATGTTATATTGACATATTTTTATTAAAAACATAATGGACCCCTTAAAATAGTCCTAATTGTTTCTCTTCTTATAGTGGGAGGGTTGATAGAGATCAAATATTCAGGTTCAGATATAATTTGGCTGCTGTTTTGGATAGGGAGGCCAGGATTCCAGCATTCTTTCCAGGCCAGGGGTAGTCAACCTGTGGTCCACCAGATGTTCATGGACTACAATTCCCATGAGGCCCTGCCAGCAAATGCTGGTAGGGGCTCGTGGGAATTGTAGTCCATGAACATCTGGAGGACCACAGGTTGACTACCCCTGTTCTAGGCCTCAGTCATAGGGCTGATGGAACAGCTCCTTCTAGCAAGCTCTGCAGAACTGTCCAAGGTCCTGCAGGACTCTCATATTAGCAGGGAGAATATTCCACCAGGTCGGGGCCAGGGCTGAGAAGGCCCTGGCCCTGGCTGAGGCCGAGCTGATATCTTTGGGGCTGGGGATCTGGTGTAGGTTTTGCTCTCTAGATCTCAAGTACTTCTGGAGGACATATGCTGCTTGCTTTGCTATGTGGGCCTTTCACCTACAATATTAACCTAGTACCAGGATGGGCGAAGGGTCACAGGGAGGGGAGAATGGCTAATAGAGTGAGTGCCTTTCAGATAGCTAAGGAATCATGCTAAGAGCAACTTGTATACAACTGGGGAACATTTAGACTGAAGCTAAGAGTCACTTTAACTTTACATATCTGATACACAGACTGGCACCATAGTTATGAATGTAATCACGATGGCTATGTTTTAATGCAGTGGTCCCCAACCTGCGGGCCGCAGCCCGGTGCCGGGCCGCAAAAGCCATGGCGCCGGGCCGCGGCTCCCTCTCCCCGCCCCCCCACCCGCAGTAAAAAACTTCTTACTGCAGGGAAGCTTCTTACTGCAGGAGGGCGGGGAGAGGGAATCAGGGCCGGGCTGTGCCCGTGCGGGCTGCGCCCGTGCGGGCCGCGCCCGTGGGTGCGGCCCGATCCACGGGCGCGGCCCGCGCGTGCGGCCCAATCCGCGGGCGCAGCCCGATGCCCTGCCGGTCCCCAGCCTCATAAAGGTTGGGGACCACTGTTTTAATGTAAACATGGAGGCTGAATGCTGACCTGGGGGCCCTCGCTATGTCAGAGGATGAGATCAAGGTTCCAGGGCTACCCTGGAGATTTTGGGGGTGTTCCTGGGCATGGAATGATGGAGTGGAATGATGGCATTGGTCCAGGGGATGCAGGCAGACTCTGAAATAAAGGTATATCATCCTGTATAGCCCTTTGAACTTGGCACTGATTCTTTTGAGACCCTAGTCCCCTGGGCCTGTTTTTCTCTCAATCAAAGACCTTTATTGGCATAGAGACTGTTTTTCTATGCAGCAGTTTGGTGCGGTTTGGGGGTAATGTCACGCTAGGCAAAAGACCCTGTCCTTTTAACATTAGGGGCCCTGAATAATCCAGGGCTTTAAACTAGCCTTTCTAAACTTTTTTACTGTTGAGAAAGCCCTGAAACATTATTCAGGCTTTTAGAAACCCCAGGAGTGGTGCAATCATGCAGAATATGGCTGGAAAGCAGAGCTGTGGACAAGACCACCCAGGGCCCCTCCCCTTCCCACCCACTCCAGGCCCATCATGGACCATTTTGGGAAGGGGGGGGTTGGTCAACATGCCCATAGATGGTCATACCACCTGTTTAATGTTTATCAAATTGAAAATATGTATATAAAGATTAATTAAGTCCCACCCATCCTGGAAACACTTCCAAAACTGTCAGGAAAGCCCAGGGTTTCACAAAGCCCTGCTTGAGAAAGCCTGCCTTAAACTGTAGTTTTACAATGAATGATGCACTTTCAAACAACTTGCAAAATCCATGTGCCAAAGCTCCCTCAAGTGTGCCAAAAACAGATTGAAAGTGCATTAATCACTATATGTGCAAATGTATTTTGTTTGTGTCTCCAGACAGTTCTGACCTGCAGCAATTCAGGGAGTATCTGAGGCTAAATCAGAGGGGGGGGGGAGAAACACTGCACAGGTAGAAATGCATGAAAATGTTTCCAGCCATGGACATGTTCCGATGGATCCAAGCCTTGACACCTTTCCCAAATGGAAGCATTGAAAGACTCACATGGAAATGCAGTATGATGGTCCAAATGAGGCCCAGCACGATGGATGGGTTCCCTTCAATGATATCGGCAACGTGAATGTTGATGAGCTTGATCTGGGCAGAGAAAGATTTTGGCCGGTGAAAAAAAAAATGGATGAAACCCATCATTGCCTCAAGAGGTCCTCCACAGAGGTCAGAGAAGAAGAAGCAGAAGAGGAGGAGGAGGAGGAGCAGGAGAGGAGAGGAGGAGGAGGAGAGGAGCAGGAGGAGGAGAGGAGAAGAAGAGGAGCAGTAGCAGGAGGAGAAGAAATAGAAGAGGACGAGGAGAGGAGAAGAAAAAGAGGACGAGGAGGAAGAAGAGGATGGGAAGAAAAAGAAGAGGAGGAGCAGGAGGAGAAGAAAAAGAACAGTAAGAGGAGAAGAAGGGAAGGAAGAAGAAAAGGAGAAAAAGAGGAAGAGGAGAAAAGAAAGAGGAGGAGCAGGAGGAAAATAAAAAGAACAGGAAGAGGAAAAAAAGAAAAGTAGGAGGAGGAGGAGGAAGAGGAGAGAAGAAAAAGAGCTGGGTTTTATACCACACTTTTCACTACCCAGAGTCCCACAGTGGCTTAATAATCCCTTACCCTTCCTCTCCCCACAACACCCCTGTGAGATGGTGGGACTGAGAGAGCTCTGAGAGAACTGTTCTATGAGAACAGCTGTAAGAAAACTGTGACTAGCCCAAGGTTACCCGGCTGGCAGCATGTGGAGGAGTGGAGACTCAACCCCGGTTCTCCAGATTAGAGTCTGCCGCTCTTAGCCACTACACCATGCTGGCTCATAACATAACATTGTTAGAGTCCCAGTTCATTGCTTTTTCACGGTCACGCTGGTGGCAGATTACAATTAAAAACCACAGCAGCCCTGAGACTGGTATTTTGCTTCTGATAGTGTTTTTTCTTTAATTGCCACTGGCAGTAAGAGTACACAAAGAATGATGTTCTACAGGTCTGGCTGAAAACCACCCTGGCACCCTACATGGCACACGGACATCGGCACATAAACCAAAAGCCATCCGTGTCGAAACTGAGGTTGAGAGGGGACATGATAGACCTCTTTAAGTATTTGAAAGGTTGTCACTTAGAGCAGGGTTAGTCAACCTGCGGTCCTCCAGATGTTCATGGAGTACAATTCCCATGAGCCCCTGCCAGCAAACACTGGGAGGGGCTCATGGGAATTGTACTCCATGAACATCTGGAGGACCACAGGTTGGCTACCCCTGACTTAGAGGAGGGCAGGATGCTGTTTCCGTTGGCTGCAGAGGAGAGGACGCGCAGTAATGGGTTTAAACTACAAGTACAACGATATAGGCTAGATATCAGGAAAACATTTTCACAGTCAGAGAAGTTCAGCAGTGGAATAGGCTGCCTAAGGAGGTGGTGAGCTCCCCCTCACTGGAAGTCTTCAAGCAAAGGTTGGATACACACTTTTCTTGGATGCTTTAGGATGCTTAGGGCTGATCCTGCGTTGAGCAGGGGGTTGGACTAGATGGCCTGTATGGCCCCTTCCAACTCTATGATTCTATGCAATAATACTGACCGATCTGTTCTTCAAGAAACGCAGGGCATTTTCAACATTGCTTCTGCACTGGAAAGGGTTGGATCCTCTCTCCCGCGGCTGTGAATAAGAATCGGAGTTACCATTTGAATCAGGATCAGAAGAACACGCTGCCCGGTGAGATCAGGGCCCCGCAGGATATGAAGCAGTTCCCCAGGGCTTGTAAGACAGAGCTCTGCCTCCAGGCCTATGGCTCTGAGGGACATCATAATCCCCCCCCCCCGACCTTCTTGTCAATCACCTGGCCGATACTTACAGCTGTCAATCCTATATTTCAACTAAATCAGGAACAGACACATTGTTCCTGCCTTCCCCTCTGGTTTAATCGGGCACTCATATTGTTGTTGTTGTTGTTAGGTGCGAAGTCGTGTCCGATCCATTGTGACCCCATGGACAAGGATCCTCCAGGCCTTCCTGTCCTCTACCTTTCCCCGGAGTCCATTTAAATTTGCACCTACTGCTTCAGTAACTCCATCCAGCCACCTCATTCTCTGTCGTCCCCTTCTTCTTTTGCCCTCGATCGCTCCCAGCATTCGGCTCTTCTCCAGGGAGTCCTTCCTTCTCATGAGGTGACCAAAGTATTTGAGTTTCATCTTCAGGATCCGGCCTTCTAAGGAGCAGTCAGGGCTGATCTCCTCTAGGACTGACCGGTTTGTTCGCCTTGCAGTCCAAGGGACTCGCAAAAGTCTTCTCCAGCACCAGAGTTCAAAAGCCTCAATTCTTTGACGCTCGGCCTTCCTTATGGTCCAACTTTCGCAGCCATGAAGCAGAAGTAGATGTTCTTCTGGAACTCCCTAGCTTTCTCATATTGTAGGGAAGCCTTTCTCAACTTTTAACCATTGAGAAATCCCTGAAGCATTCTTCAGGCTTTGGGAAACACCAGATGGGGCATCTTCATGCAGAATATGGTTGGGAAGCAGAGCTGTGGACACGCTCACCCAGGACCCCTCCCCTTCCCCACCCCCTCCAGGCCCATCATTGGCCACTGGGGAAAAAGGTTGATATGATCATATATGGTCACATCATCTGATAATTAATTTTTTTAATATATATTAAAAAAATTGTTTAACATTTAACTCCCACCGATTCAGGAAACCCTTCCAGGCCTGCCAGGAAACCCCAGGGTTTCACGAAACCCTGGTTGAGAAAGCCTGGTATAATCAGTTGTATTTTTAGGAACATATTTTCATAGGCAACCATGAATAGGATTTTATCAACAATATGTTTTTAAACCCCGTTGGAACCCGCCCTGGGATTTTTGGGAAGGGCAAACTAAAAATAAATAAAAATTTAAAATTAAGTACTACGGTTAATAGGAGAGATGAAGATGGCTTTCATTTCCTTGCCTGCTGTGAGTGTTTTAGTTAACTGGATGCCAAAATCATGCGGAAATCTGATTACTGTCACCACAAAACAGCAGGACATATTTATTTATCCATTATATTTATAGGATGCCCTCCCCAAAGGCGGTTTACATGAAGCAGAAATGATACAGATAATTCAGTTTTGTAACCATAATAAAGTGATAATGGCAAGCAATGTAATAGAATAACATGGAGAACATCAAATCAATGCATACTCAAAGCCCAGCCGGTTGGGCAGAACTGCAGTGGGTGCCATAGGAGGGAGGCTCAGTGGGAGGGCCCATGGGAAGTGGAGGTTCAGATCGACCTCAATCAAATGCCTGGCGGAGGAACTCCCTTTTGCAGGCGCTGTGGAACTGTTGAAGTTCATGAGATCATGAATTTCTTGTATCCTGAATCAGATCCCTAGTCTGTTCAGGGCAGTGAGGTCTCCTCACACTGGCAACCACTCTCCAGGTTCTGATCTCCGGCAGAGGTCTTGCACATCACCTGCTACCCGGTCCTTTTTTAATTGGAGTTGCCAGGGGATTGAACATGCTCTTCTACATGCCCAGCAGATGCTGTGTGAACTTAACCACAGCCTAATAAATACGAACACAGGAAGCTGCTTATACTAAGTCCGATCACTCGTCTATCCAGGTCAGTCTTTCCCATCCTCTCCTGCCTAGTCCCTTTAGCTGGAGATGCTGCGGATTGAACCTGGGACCTTCTGCATGCCAAGCAGAGGCTCTGCCACTGAGCTGTGGCCCCTCTCCATGGCTCTCCAGGGTCTCAGGTGGAAGTCTTTCCCATCACCTGCTGCCTGGTCCTTTTAGCTGGAGATGCCGGGGACTGAACCGGGGACCTTCTGCATGCCAAGCAGAGGCTGTTCCACTGATCTGTGGTCCCTCTCCATGGCTCTCCAGGGTCTCAGGCGGAAGTCTTTCCCATCCCCTGGTCCTTTTAGCTGGAGATGCCGGGGACTGAACCGGGGACCTTCTGCATGCCGAGCAGATGTTGTATCAGCTGAGCCACAGCCTCTCCACTAAGCAGTAAAAGTGTCCTAACAACAGGAGTGCTTGAATGGCAAGTTATATTTTAGTGCTAACTTTAATGTATATAGTCCAAGTATTTATGCGTTCTTTCGCTTCATAATTCTCTTACCAGTTGTTGTCCTGAAAGCACCTCCAGCAGATCCAAAAGAACATGTCCTTTCCCAACGTCTGCATACAAGTCCAAGATAGCAGAAGGAGGAGAATGCTGCAAAGCATTAATGTATATTTTTCATTAATACCGCTCATACTCCTCAAGAAGAGCCTCTTGTGGCGCAGAGTGGTAAGGCAGCGACATGCTATCTGAAGCTGTCTGACCATGAGGTTGGGAGTTCGATCCCAGCAGCCGGCTCAAGGTTGACTCAGCCTTCCATCCTTCCGAGGTCGGTAAAATGAGTACCCAGCTTGCTGGGGGTAAACGGTAATGACTGGGGAAGGCACTGGCAAACCACCCCGTATTGAGTCTGCCATGAAAACGCTAGAGGGCGTCACCCCAAGGGTCAGACATGACTCGGTGCTTGCACAGGGGATACCTTACTTGAGACCTTACTCCTCAAGAGCCTATTCCTACATTTCCCTCACTAGCATGGCAGAGATCTTCGGGAATCTCAAACTGAGGCTCCAGCAATCAGAGCAAGGTTCTTGAACAGCCGTTCCACTACAACAGGTTGACCACCATAACTGGATAGGAGGAGGTCCTAGCGCATTCGCTCTATTGCCCCCAAAACAAACAGGCCAATGGGTGGTACTGCAGCTTCTAGTTCAGCAATGGCCAGGTGATGAGGGGCCAATGGCATTCCACCTGGCTCTCTACAACCTCAAGCATTGGCCTATCTCCTCGAAAGTTCTGTGCTTGTTTCATTTGCTTCCCTTGTGGAAACCACAAAAAACGGAGCAATGCCAATTAGTTTGCCAGTCACCATGCTCATATGAGGGCAACGAAAATGGTGAGGGGTTTGGACAGCAAGATGTATGAGGAAAGGTAGAGGGAGCTTGTTCTATTTAGCCTGGAGAGGAGAGGACTATATGAAAGCCACCATCAACCGCTCTGAGCTTCAGGAGAGAGCGGTATATAAATGTAATAAATAAATAAGAACTTGAAGGGCTGTCACGCAGAGGATGGAGCAGAGTTGTTCTCTGTAGCCTGAAAGGGTCGGACCAGTACCAACGGGATGAAATTAATGCAAAAGAATTTTCAGGTTGGGAGTAGTGCAGTGGTAGTGCAATGGGCTGAGTAACTGCCCACCACCACCCTGC